>NC_081411.1:453379360-453654360 GCF_030272615.1 Cryptomeria japonica | reverse complement strand
TAGGGTGGCAGATTGTGGATCTAACCTGTAGCAGCAGACAACCGATGTGAACGATGGCGCAAAGGGTAGCATGTGGGAATGCAAACTTGGTCATGATGGAAATGTTTAGAGGTATAGAAACCCAGTTGGAAGTCGTGGATACAACCCAGAGAAGATGCCAACATATTGAAGATGTAAGTGAAGATGAAGGAGAAGAAGCCCTGACAGAACAAGCAAACCCACTAGTGGTTGATCTGGACAAGGAAAGGTTTTTGAGGGTTTTGAGTAAGGAGAATACTAAACCTCATTTTACCCCACCAAAATATGATGGGAAGTTGGATTCGGATGAATTGATGGATTGGATCTCAGAGATGGAAAAATATTTTGATTTTGAAAACACTGCAGAAGAAAGGAAGGTGAAATATGCCTGTATCTGGTTAAAAGGTCATGCATCTCTTTGGTGGGAGCATTTTCAAGTTGATAGACAAAGGAGAGGTAAAGAGAAGATTAAGACATGGGATCAGATGATTTCTAAGTTGAAATCAAAATTTATGCCAATTGATTATCAAGTGAATATGTTCTAGAAGTTGCAAAATTTTAGATAGAAGGAATCTAGTGTGAAGGAGTACACCGAAGCATTTTACAAGTTGAACATCAGATTTGAACACGTTGATGATGAAGTTGAATAATTTGCAAGATATTTGAATGGATTGCAGATGTCTATACAAGATGAACTTAGTTTAATCAAATTAGAGAGCATTGAAGAGGCTTACCAATATGCCCTAAAGGGAAAAGAGAATTGAAACAAAAGACATGAGCAGAGGCAGAGAGGCAGAGGTGGAAGGTTTACCGAAGGAAGATTTCAAGGAGGAAGAGGATATACTGTAGGTAGAGGAACCTGTATAGATCAGAACAAGGACAAGGAAGTGAACATAGAAGGTAATTTATACCAGAAAGATGATAGAAATTTATACTGGAGGAGAGAACCAGATGGTTACCAGAATGAGAATTTTGGAAGACGAGACAAGAGAACATTTAAAGGAACTTGCTATAAGTGTGGAGGAGAAGGACATCATTCTTTCGAGTGTAAGAAGACAGAGAATACCAAAAGAGAAGCAGTGGTGGAAGAAAACCCCACCAGATCATATAATAAAATAGAAGATGGGGAAATGTTGATGATGAGGAGAGCTTTGTGTCATACCAGAGGAGATGAAGAGCCCTTGTAGAGGAAGAATTTGTTCAAGACCTGATGTAAGGTATCCAGTAAGTGTTGTAAAGTTGTTATTGATAGTGGTAGTTTAGATAATCTTATTTCAGAAGAGATGGTGAATAATTTCAGTTTGGAGAGATTGAAACACCCTAAGCCTTATTAGATAGCATGGATTCAGGATGAACATAAGCTGTTAGTTAGTGAGCAATATTTGGTGAAATTAAAAATTTGGGAATTATCATGATGAAGTCTTGTGTGATATTATGCCTATGGATATTTGTCATCTTTTGTTGAGTTTGATAGACAGACAGTACATGATGGGAGGAAGAATACATACATTATTGTGGCCAATGGGATGAAGAAAACCCTATTTTCCTTGGAGGAACCTTTGAAGAATGAAGTCTGTATGAATGCTAGAATCTATTTGGTAGATGGAAGGAAATTCCTGGATGGATTGAGACATAAGAATGTTTGTTTTGCCTTAATTCCTAAGAAGACTGATAATATAGAGCATTAAGAGGAACAATCGGAAGAGATAAAAGATTTGCTGACAGAATATGAAGACATCATTTCAGATAATGTACCCGATGGATTGTCACATGTAAGAATCATTAGTCATTGCATGGAATTGGTTCTCAAAGCTAGTTTGCCTAACAAAGCTGCACACCAGATGACACTGATAGAGAATGAAGAACTAAATAGATAAGTGCAGGGGTTGTTGAAGAAAGGTTTGATCAGAGAAAGTCTGAACCCTTGTACAATACCAATAGAATTAGCACCTAAGAAGAATGGAGAGTGGAGAATGTGTACTAATTCTAGAGTGATAAACAAGATCACAGTGAAATACCGGTTTCCTTTGCCTAGAATGGATGACATAATGGACTATTTGAGTGGAGCCAAATACTTTACAAAGATAGATTTGAAGAGTGGATATCATCAAATCAAGATCAGAGAAGGAGATGAGTGGAAGACAACATTCAAGACATATGAAGGGTTGTATGAATGGTTGATGATGACTTTTGGGTTAACTGATGCATTGAGTACTTTCATGAGGCTGATGAAGGAGGTATTGAAGAAATTATTGGGTAAGTTTGTTATTTTATATTTAGATGACATTCTGATTTTCAGTAAGACAAAAGAGGAACATTTGTTGCATTGAGACAAGTTTTGCAGATGTTGAGAGAAGAGAAGTTGCTGATAAATATTAAGAAGTGTACTTTCATGAAGGATGAGTTAGTCTATTTGGGATTTGTGATATTTGAGGATGGTTTGAAGATGGACCCTGATAAATTAAAATAAAATGTTGAGTAGCCTACACCAGAAAGCATTGGAGAGGTAAGATCATTTCATGGATTAGCTAATTTTTACTGAAAGTTCTCAGAAATTTCAGTTCAATTTGTAACCCTATGACTGAGACCATGAGGGGAGATCAGAAGGAATTCAAGTGGACCACCGAAGCAAACAAATTTTTTGAACTATTGAAGCAAAAAGCAACTGAGCAACCTGTGTTAGACTTATCGGATTTCAATAAAGTATTTCAAGTGGATTGTGATGCAAGTGGAACAACAATAGGAGCAGTCTTGAGTCTAGAAGGGAGAGCAGTAGCTTATTTCAGTGAGAAATTGAATGATGTCTGGAGAAGATATTTAGTGTATGATCAAGAATTTTATGTCATAGTTCAAGCCTTGAAGAAGTGGAGACATTACCTATTGCCGAAGGAGTTTGTGTTGTATATAGATCATCAAGCTTTGCAGTATTTGAATAGTCAGAGTAAGTTGAATTAGAGAAATATGAAATGGGTAGAATTCTTGCAGAGTTACACCTTTGTGTTGAAGCATAGAAGTGGAAAATCTATCAAAGTTGTTGATGGATTGAGTAGGAGAAGGAATTTGTTGACAGAGATGAGAGTGACAGTATTAGGATTTGAAGAATTGAAGACCTTGTATGATGATGACCTGGATTTTGCAGAACCTTGGAAATCATGTAGAGAATCGGTTATAGTGGATAGAAGCAAGTGGTTGGATTACTTCATTCCAGATGGGATGTTATTCAGATGAGTTCAGTTGTGCATACCTAAGAGTTCTATGAGGGAGAATCTGATAAAGGAGAAACACTGTGGAGGTTTAGCTGGACATTTTGGTATTGACAAAAAAATAGCATTTGTGAGTGAGCATTACTTTTGGCCTCAGATTCATAAGGATGTTAAGAAATATGTGCAAAGTTGTAGAGTTTGTCAAGTTGCAAAGGCCAGTAGTCAGAATGCGGGATTGTATAAACCTTTGACAATACCGGTAAGACCTTGGGAAAATATAAGCATGGATTTTGTACTTGGATTACCTAAACACCAAGAGGGAATGATTCTGTATTTGTGGTAGTGGATAGGTTCTTGAAGATGGCTCATTTCATACCTTTTAAGAAGACATTAGATGCATTGCATGTAGCAGACCTATTTTTTAAAGAAGTAGTGAGATTGCATGGATTAGTTAAGAGCATATTTTCAAACAAAGACACTAAGTTTGTTGGCTATTTTTGGAGAACACTTTGGAAGATGAAGAAAAATTTGAAGTTCATTTCTACTTTTGATCCACATACTAATGGATAGAAAAAATTTGCTAACCAGATCTTGGGAAATTTGTTCAGATGTTTAGCTAGAGATAAAACCAGAAGTTGGGATTTGATCCTTGCACAAGCAGATTTTGCCTACAAAAATTCAATAAACAAGTGTAGTGGAAGAACACCTTTTGAGATTGTTATCAAAGTACATCCTAGAGGTATATAAGAATTAAGAGATATTAGTAGTGAAGACCGGAGAAGTTCAGAAGTAGAAGACTTTGAAGATCACATGGCAGCCTTGCATATTCAGGTTAAGCAACATTTGGAAGACATGAACAACAATTATAAGGAGAAGGCAAATGAGAAGAGGAGACATAAGGAATTTGATGTTGGCGATGAAGTGATGGTATATCTGAGAAAAGAAAGATTCTCAGTTGGAACTTATAACAAATTGCAGATGAAAAAGTTTGGACCTTGCATGATTTTGAGGAAGTTTAGTTCTAAAAATGCATATCAAGAGGAGTTACTGGATAGTCTGATTATTTCACCTATGTTTAACATTGCAGATCTTCATGATTATCATGAACCAGAATTTAGTGAGGATAGTATTGCAGACTTGGAGAAAGAGTTGCCCTAGAAGGAACCAAATCGGATTAAATACATTTTGGATAGTAGGATTGGGTGTAGTACCTGGAGCAGTCAGTAAAAGGAGTATCTTATGAAGTGGAAGGACAAACCAGTTGAAGATTCATCTTGGATTTATCAGGAAGAGGTAGACCGCCTTAGTTTTCCTTTGAACCCAACAAATTGAGAGGCTCACTTTTTCAATAACCCTAGATGTCTGATGCAGGAGCATCCCCGGTTCATAGCAATCTTGCATCAACCAAAAACATTTTCCTTTCTGTTTGTAGTTTCAACATTTCTTTCTGTGTGTCCTAATTTTGGCTTAGCGGATCCTATAGAGTTGGATTCTACTTGAAGACTTGGTCATCTTTCTTATTTCCAGACCGCATTGCATTTGGATCATTTTCTGGCAAGATTTTGCTATCGGTTTCCTTTACAGTTTCCTGTTATCGACTAACAGTTTCTTGTTACCGGTTGCCTAGACCTATTTTGGTGATCTACCGGAACCCCTTCTGAAGCTTTCATAGCCTTGTATGTTGATTTCGATGTTCCTTGGTGCATGGCTGACCTTTTACCGTGATCTACACTTTACCCTTTGGATTTTTTAGAGGAATCTCTTGGCAGAGGGCGACCTTGTTAATTTTACACATTAGGTCTTGTTCTTCGGGTTTTGCTCCCTTTTTGGGTTGACTGGATCCCCTTGGATCATATATATAATTGTAATTGTGCATTAGAATGTATCAATCGAAGAATGAAGTAGCTAGACTAAGCATAGAAGATAGATATTAAGATTGAAGTTCTTGGTTGTGACCTATTCTGTATTTGAGCATGTTTTAGCAAGCCTGTGAGCCAGTTTCTGTAACCCGGTTGTTGCTGGTTGGTTGTAATCAATTTTCATGAAATAAAATAATCTTTTCTGCATTGCCTCCATTATATCTTTGTGTTTCTGTTGTGTTTACCCTTGCTGACTGGTCTGGATTGATCTCTTTGATGTCCCTCCTCACCGATGACTGCTTCAAGAAAATATGTCAAACTTTGCTACGTGTTCATTTCCGAACTCGTAGGAACTTGTTCATGTTAATTGGGAACACATTTATTTCTTTGAAGGTAGATGATGGTTTTGGCTCTTTTCTTTTGAAAGAGATGAGGATAAATGTCTCTTTGAGTGTGAAATGGGCTTTGAGTGTTTGAGGAGGTCTAGGAAAAGATGCAAGAACAATAAACAACATGACAAATCCAAATCCAAAACCAATGGGACCATTGAATATACTAGAAAGTCGAAATCAATTTGCTAGAACTATGGTAAGCCTAGTCAGCTTCATAAAAGTAAAATAGGAAGAAAAAATTTGAATCTATGTATGCGTCTCAGAAGGAAGACATTGACACATTCATTGCATATTTGGCCACTTGTGCAAGTGAGAATGCATGATTGATTGATTTAGGTTCATCTCTTTATAAGACCTAGAATAAAAATTAGTTTTGTAAATATAAGAAATAAAAAGGGGTAAGATGTAATTGGGTATCAATAATGCATATTTATATATTGTTATCCATGGTCATATTTAGATAATAATTCTTGATGAAAGAGTTAGGAGATTTGATGGTATGTTAAATAACCTAGGATTAGCAAGTAATTTATTGTCTATGAATAAACTAATAGATTTGCAAGTGTGAAGGTAGTATATATTTAAAGTAGGTATTAAATGATGAGAGGTGCTATGGTGATTGCTAGAGGTAATAGACTGGGAACTTTATTTTAACTCAATACATACACTATTGAGTGTAACAATACTTATTGAAAGAGAAATTTTATGGCTATTTCATTGGGTAAAGAGATGGTATACTTTTTAGCAGATGGTAGTAGTTTTTAAGTACTTGGAGATTCTTTTCTATTGAATTTAAGTTACACACAAAAAATAATATGTTATGAGATTAAATTTTGGGCCATGTAAGAGAGTAGGGTCTATGAACCTTAAAAAATTGAAAACATTGTTGAAGAGTTCCTTAATTATAATCTTGAATTTAATTTATGTGAGCATTGCATCTGTAGAAAATAGAATTCCATTCAATTTTACTCAAGTTCTCATAAATCTTATGCTATTTTGGATTTTATTCATTTTGGTATGTTTGGTTCTATTGATGTTCTTTCAATGGTGAAGTCCATTTATTATTTTATATTTGTTCATAATTATAGTAGAATGAGATGGAAATCATCTTCTTTCGGAATAGACTGTGTGTAATTTTCTACATCAACATTTTAGATCACACTCCATGATCCATCATCAAGATGTAATAGCTAGAGAGCATGCAGAGATGGGCTCATTTTTAAATGAGTGAATATAAAATTTTGGTCATTTAAATAATTTAAAATAATGGTAGAATCACACAATAGAAAGAAAATCATATAGTTGATCACAAACATGGTGGTGAATTATGTTGTAATAATTTTGATATTTCAGTAAAGATTGTGGTATTCAAAGGGGTGGTCCCACAATATTGTGTCCCATTTTTTTGGTTAAAGTGGGACATTGAAATCACCATTTTAAACTAATTTTTTAGGTTTTGTCACCTATAAGAACTAAATTTTTAAAAATTTGAAAACAATGTGAACTATTTTTTTTAGATTTTGCATGTTGATTCTCAATATGTGTTTTTTTTAATTTAAACAATAATTTGTAATTTTTGACATAATTTTTAATAACTTATTTATCACATTTAACAATACTTTTATTGTGGGACCCATCTCATTCTACTATAATCATCAACAAATATAAAATAATAAATGGGCTTCACCATTGAAAGAACATCAATAGAACCAAACATACCAAAATGAATAAAATCCAAAATAACATAAGATTTATGAGAACTTGAGTAAAATTGAATGAAATTCTATTTTCTATAGATGCAATGCTCACATAAATTATATTCAAGATTATAATTAAGGAACTCTTCAACAATGTTTTTTTATTTTTTAAGGTTCATAGACCCTACTCTCTTTCGTGGCCCAATCTTTAGTGTCATAACATATTCTTTTTTGTGTGTAACTTTAAAATCCAAATTGGGAAGTTGGACTCAAGCCTTGGTCTATGAGAATGCCATGGTATTTTGTTGGAAGCGTTCCAAACTAGGTCATTTGATATTTGAATGCAAGGCCCCAACACCAAAACCCCTTAAACAGAAGGAAGCCATGATTACTATGATGGCTATGGAGCCGGGTAAGACAAGTTTAGTGTCTAATAGTGAAGAATACCCCTTTAGAGAGAGGGCTCACCAAGCTAATGGATACCCTTGATAAATATTCTCAGAGGGTTAAAGAGGTCGTTGCCCCTACTCAGACAGACGTTAGAGTCAAGAAAAAACATTCACAAGATGCCCATTCCCCTCTTGTCAAGGATGTAGGAAGGACCAATGGTACTTCTATCCTATTGCAGAGTTGCACTCCTAGGAAAGTGGGACCTCTAGAAGAAGGGGAGATCCCTCCCCACCCGACAACCCTAACCAACAAAATCAAGGAAGTCCCTATCCCTAACACCCCTATTAGTGTAAAGATTACTAGAAAAATGTGAATGGAAGCTTCTGTTGTTGTTTCTATACCATCGAAGAAATTATTCTCACTTGGGACCTCCTCAAGTAGTTGTTTCTGGTCTGGTGATGAGGGTTGGATAATACAAAGAAGAAAAACTAGAAATATGAAGATTAACATGGGTCCAAAACTAAAGATTGGACACCCATCGTAGAGGCTCACTAGGAATAAGGAAGTGGTAAGGGAAATCACCAATAGGAGGCAAAGGACCCTAGATTCATCAACTAATATTTAAAAATTAGGTTCCTCTCATGGAACATGAGAGGTCTGAATAGCCCCCAAAAGAAACATGCCCTTGAGATCTGCATTATGGAAAAAACTATTAATATTCTCTTGCTTCAAGAAGTAAAGATGATGGATAGTTCCTTTAATACTATTGCTATAATTTATGTCCAGGCTCTAATTTCCTTATTAGCAATGCCAATGGGGCCTCTAGAGGGATAGTTACCATGTGGGATCCCTCAATATTAACTGGCTACTTTGTCTCCTCCTCATTTAACTCCCTAACTATCAAATTGACTTCACACAACAACTCTTGGTGTCTTGTGAAGTCTATGCCCTCAAAACTAGGGTGGGTTGTTTAACACTTTGGAATGATCTATCAACTCTGATTCAAAATAGTTTGGACTCATTGGATGCTTATGGGAGATTTCAACTTCCCTCTTTTTCTCTCAGAAAAATTGGGAGGCCTTTTAGATTACTTACATAGTATGAAAGACCTAGCTAATTTCATCAATAGGAATGGATTTCTAGATATGAATTTGATCAAACAAAATTTTACATGGTCCAACCACAGGAAAGGGGAACATCTTATTCGGGTTAGATTGGATAGATTTTTGATTTTGGCCAATTGGGTCCTTGGTTTCAATGCCACTCTTCAAGATTTGCCTAGGACTGTGTCTAACCATAATCCCATTCTCTTGGAGTGTTTTGATAGACATATTAGGGGAAGATATCCCTTCTGCCATGAAATTATGTGGATCACTCATCCAAAATTTAGATATTGCATTAAGAATTGGTGGAACACCCCAATTAGGGGAACACCTATGTACATGATGGCACAGAAATTAGATTTGATTTAGAGGAATGTAAAGGGTTGGAACAAATCCATATTTGGAAACATCTTTTTTAAGAAAAAGGAGCTTAATAATAAAATGACAGTAATTTAGGAGTGGATGGCATATGGGGACTCCTTAGAAGCTACTCATTGGGAGGGGGAATTATTTAATAGGAAATGGAAAGAGAATTTAAAATAGGAGGAAATTTATTGGAAATAGAAATCAAGAGTGCAATGGTTAAAGGAATGGGATAGAAACTTAGCTTTTTTCCACCGATCCACCAACAAACATAGAAGGAGAAATCTGATTGCTTGGTTAAGGGATGATCAAAACTAGGAAATTAGTGTTAGGTCCGGGAGACAACTGAGAGGGGGGGGGGTGAATTAGTTGTCTAATAAATTCAAACCAAAAACCAATTAACCAACTTCATGCTTAATACTGGTAAACCAGTTAAGTATGCCGGTAGACAATGTTGATAGTAAATTGCTATACCGGTAAGGATTAATGCATGAAACATAAACATAAAGTCATCCACAACACATAACACCAATATTTGTACATGGAAACCCTGTAAGGGGAAAAACCATGGTGGGAAAACTTACCCACAATCAGATGATACTACTGCAGATAGTAAGTGTACATAAATGGGGTCTGCACATGCAAAAAGGCCAACAACCTAGAGCTCACTGCTCAATCACAAAATGGGAGTCACACTGACTATAGTTAGATGGTTAAATCCAATAACATTGTACTGCACAAAATAGCATCTTCATATGCTGGATTCAGTACCGGTGTAATGCTGATATGCTTCTACAAAAACCTAACTTCACCTTCAAATGATGTCTTCATGTATTCCTTTGCTTGATCTCGCATATACCTTCACACAATTCTTTTTCGCATTCCACACTTGATCTTACAAATAAGATCTTACATTTATACCATACCCTAAGACCAATTTTAGTAGGTCGGCTCTACAAGATATTACAATAAAAACATTTTACATACAATATAATATCCGATGCAATAATCGATTGAACATGTCAGCTTAATGCATTTACAACACTAATAAATCATTTCCATAGTGTGCCATGCTGATCTAGAAAAGATAAACTTGCCGGTGTAACCCTAGATAACCTGGACCTATTTGCCGGTAAAAGCAAATATGCAAATATGAATGTACCAATGATTAATTCTTCAAAACAAAGTGTCCATTCGATGTCTTTGACATTACCAAGTGTCTTCCATATCATTCCAGGTGCCGGTGAACATTATATCTTGCCAGTGAACCATATACCAGTAACTGTTGCACAGTTTACTTGCTTGTCGGTGAATGTTGCTGGATCCAAAGCAGGTGTTGACATCAATGACAAAACCATACCAAAATACCAACAATCTCCCCCTTTGGCATTGATGGCAACACAAGATGGAAAAACCATCAAAGTGCCAAAAAAGAAATGCCAAATACAAAAACCAAACAATCTCCCTTAAACAATAATTTCTCCCCCTGGGAGTAACATGTGTTTATCAAAGATTTATTTTAATACCAATCCCTCCTAAAATGTGTTTTTCAAAATCTCTTCCCAAAAGGATAATGTGTTTTTCCATAGATATTTCTCCCCCTTTGACATCAAATGCCAAAGTTACAAAATTCAATTTCATACAAAATACCAACTAGTCCCCCTGAGAAGTAGCTTCCGCATCAAATACCGGAGTAAAAGATTTGTCTTTTTAATTCTGCTGGTTGATGACAATCATCAACTGTCTAAGTCTCTACCGGTGGTGGTATGAATCCAAGCTGATCTTTGAGATATTCAAAAGTCTCCTTAGGCAAAGGTTTTGTGAAAATATCTGCAAGTTGTTCTTTAGTGTTCACATAAACCAGTTTTATCTCCTTTTCTTCAACTTTTTCCTTTAGAAAATTTAGTTTGATAGAAACATGTTTTGTTTTAGAATGTAATACCGGATTCTTAGATATATCAATTGCTGCAGTGTTATCACAATATATAGTAATAGATTCCTTGCATTTTACCTTTATGTCTTTCAACATTTGCTTAAGCCATAGTACCTATGTATAGTTAGTTGCTGCTACAACATATTCTGATTCTGCTGTTGATAAAGATGTACAACTCTATTTCTTACTTAACCAAGAAACTAATCACTTTCCAAGAAAGAATGCTCCTCCAGTGGTGCTCTTTCTATCATCCACATCTCCTGCCCAATTTGCATCTGTGTATGCACATAGGTCAAAATTTCCATCTCTAGGATACCATAATCCAAGATTTGTTGTGCCTTGTAGGTACCAGAAAATCCTTTTTACTGCTGATTCATGATTTTCCCTAGGATTACTTTGAAATCTAGAAACAATACATACTGCATTCATGATATCAGGTCTGGTTTGTGTCAAATATAGTAAACCTCCTATCATAGATTTGTATCTAGTTGGATTAATAGGTGTAGATTCATCCCTTTGAGATAATTTGTCATTTGTAGTCATAGGTGTGCTTACCGATTTAGAGTTCTCCATCAAAAATTTCTTTAGTAATTATTTCAAGTACTTGGATTGACTCAAAAATATACCTTTATCAGTCTGTGAAATCTGCAAACCTAAAAAGAATTTTATTACTCCAATCATAGACATTTCAAATTCTTGCTGCATTTTAAGAGAAAATTCCTTGCATAATCCATCTTCTCCTCCAAAGATTATATCATCAACAAAAACTTCAATAATCAAGATGCCATCATTAGTTACTTTGTAATATAAATTGCTATCTACATTTCCTTTAGTAAAACCAATCTTCAAAAGATACTTATCCAATCTTTCATACCAAGCTCTTGGGGCTTGTTTCAATCCATACAGAGATTTTCTTAACCTGCAAACCATATCATTGTCATTTGTCAAAGAAAATCCATCAGGTTGTTCAATGTATACTTCTTCTTTAAGATCTCCATTCAAAAATGCACATTTAATATCCATTTGATAAACTTTGTAATCCTTGTGAGCTTCCAAAGCCAAGAATAATCTAACTGCCTCAATTCTGGCTACCGGTGCAAAGGTTTCATTGTAATCAACTCCTTCCTTCTAAGAATATCCCTTACACACTAGTCTTGCTTTATTTCTGACAACCTTACCATCTTCATTAAGTTTGTTTCTAAATACCCATTTGGTTCCAATTACATTTTTATCTTTAGGCCGGGGAACTAATGTCCAAGTATTATTTTTCTCAATTTGTCCTAATTCTTCTTCCATAGCTTTAATCCAAAATTTGTCTTCACATGCCTCATTGATAGATGATGGTTCAATTTGAGAAATACGACATACCTCTTGATTTGCCAATCTTCCTCTTGTCATAACTCCTTTAAATTTGTTTCCAATTATCTGATCTTCAGAATGATTCAATCTTACATACCGGGGTGTCTTAGTTTGTTGTTGTTCTTCAATTACTGTGGAATCCTCTGATGATACCGGAGTAACTGGATCTTCATTCTGTACCGGTGGATTCAGTGTAGGTTCATTTGTCATAATTTCTATTTCCGGTTCAGAGTCTATATACCTTGAAGTTCCTCTGAATTGTTCATCAATCTTTACATTTGTACTCTCAACAATTTTCTGCAATCTCTTGTTAAAACATCTTTATGCTTTGCTCTTAGATGAATAACCAAGAAATATTCCTTCATCACTTCTAGGATCAAATTTTCCAATATACTCATCTCTTCTAATATAACATTTACTTCCAAAAATTCTGAAATACTTAAGAGTAGGCGTATTACCAAACCATAGTTCATGAGGGGTTTTGCCAGTTTCACCTTTGATGTGAACTTTGTTGAATGTACAGACAACAGTGCTAACTGCCTCTCTCCAATACACATGTGGTAGATTTGCTTCTGATAACATACTTCTTGCTCCATCCAAGATAGTTCTATTTTTCCTTTCAACAACTCCATTCTGCTGTGGTGTTTGAGGTGCTGATAACTGTCTTCTAATTCCATTCACTTCACAGAATGTATTAAAGTCCTTAGATGTGAATTCTCCTCCTTGATCTGATCTTAAACATTTGATTTTCTTACTGGTTTCATTTTCAACCATTGCTTTGAATAGTTTGAACTTTCCAAGTGCTTCTGATTTCTCTCTAAGAAAAGAAACCCAACACATTCTAGAATAATCATCAATAATTAGCATGAAATATCTATCACCTTGTAAGCTTCTGGTTCTAGCTAGACCACATAAATCAGTGTGAATCAAATCAAGAGCATTATTGTATTTTTCTGGAATACTTTTGAAACTAGCTCTAACTTGCTTTCCAAATTGACATTCCTTACAAATTATATTATGAGGTTTCACAATTTTAGGTAGATCTCTAACTGCCTTAGAAGTACTGATTTTTACCATGCAATCAAAGTTTACATGACATAGTCTCTTATGCCATAACCAACTTTCATCTATATGTGCAATCAAACATGCCTTTTCACTGTTATTCAAATGAAAGATATTACCTCTAGTCTGATTACCGGTTGCAATTTCCAAACCAGTTCTATTCATGATTTTGCATTTTCCATTTTTAAATTGTAACTGAAATCCCTTCTCAACTAATTGACCAACACTTAAAAGATTATGCTTTAATCCTTCAACATAGTAGACATTGTCAGTGTTATGCTTACCATCAAGAGATATTGAACCCTTACCTTTGATTGAATAGGCTTTGTCATCACCAAATCTTACTAAACCTCCATTGTATTCTTGAAAGTTCAAGAATTTGCCTTTGTCTCCAATCATGTGATGTGAGCATCCTGAGTCAATGATCCACTCATCCTTTGTTTCAACTTTAGCTACTAGGGCTTGTTCTACTGGTTGAGCAATAGGTGTCGGTTGATCTTCTGTTATAGAAACAAAAACCCATCCATTGTCTACTAGATCCTCATCAGAATCATCAGTCACAACTTCATCAGCAATGTAACAAGATTTGTCTTTGTTCTTCTTAAATCTGTATCTCTGATATTCAGGATTAGGCTTGTATGTTCTTCTAGCTTCTTCTCTTAGTCTATCATGTCTATCAAGGCATCTTGAAGCCATATGACCAATCTTACTGTAGTTAAAACATTTAAAGGGTGCTTTACCTTCATACTTGCTTCCAATTGGACCTTTTGGCATTTTTCTTGCAAATAATGCTTCAAGTTCTTCAAGTTCTTCATTCTCCTTCCTGGTTTCTTCAAGTTCTCTTTCATAAAGGCTCTCCAGTCTGATTTGTCAAATGATGGAGCAGATGATGTTGATTCTTTAAAGGCCAAATCTATCTTTATAGTAGTAATAGGACCAAATTTCTCAATTTCAAAGGCTGAAAGTTTTCCAATCAATGAATCCCTAGTTACTGATGTATTAGGCATTGTTCTCAACTCATTTATAGTAGTAACCTTCATTTTATATGCCGGTGGCAAACCTCTTAAGATTTTTGAAACAATTTCATCCTCACTCAAAGTTCCTCCACAACATTTAATACCCAAAACAATTTCATTTACTCTTTCCATAAAAGCAGAAATCCTTTCATCTTCTTCCATTTTCAGATGTTCATACCTGACTTGGAAGCTTTCAAGTTTTGCAATCTTGACTATGGAATCTCCTTCATTCAGTGTTTCCAAATGATCCCAAATAGCTTTAGCAGTAGACCTATCTGATAATCCCATGATTTGTTGATCTGATATTGCACTCAAAAGTGCTTCTCTTGCTTTGCAATCATTCTCTTCATCTTTAGCCAAGGTAGTTGGAGCAGTTTGACTAGCTACAACAGTAGTATAACCATTCTTAGTGACTTCCCAAATGTCTTTACCAATGCAATTCAGTTGTGTCTCCATCCTAATCTTCCATATCCCATAGTTGGTTCCATCAAGTTTAGGACTGTCCTTCCTGAAATAATTAGTAGACATTGGATCTCCTTAAGTTGTTAAACTTCTGCAAAAGAGGACTAGGCTCTGATACCAATTGTTAGGTCCCAGAGACAACTGAGAGGGGGGGGGATGAATCAGTTGTCTATAAATTCAAACCAAAAACTAATTAACCAACTTAATGCTTAATACCGGTAAACCAGTTAAGTATGCCGGTAGACAGTGTTAACAGTAAATTGCTATACTGGTAAGGATTAATGCATGAAACATAAACATAAAGTCATCCACAACACATAACACCAATATTTGTACGTGGAAACCCTGTAAGGGGAAAAACCACAGTGGGAAACCTTACCCACAATCAGATGATACTACTGCAGATAGTAAGTGTACATAAATGGGGTCTGCACATGCAGAAAGGCCAACAGCCTAGAGCTCATTGCTCAATCACAAAATGGGAGTCACACTGACTACAGTTGGATGGTTAAATCCAATAACAATGTACTACACAAAATAGCATCTTCATATGCTAGATTCAGTACTGGTGTAATGCTGATATGCTTCTACAAAAACCTAACTTCACCTTCAAATGATGTCTTCGTGTATTCCTCTACTTGATCTCACACATACCTTCACACAATTCTTTTTTGCATTCCACACTTGATCTTACAAATAAGATCTTACATTTATACCATACCCTAAGACCAATTTTAGTAGGTTGGCTCTACAAGATATTACAATAAAAACATTTTACATACAATATAATATCCGATGCAATAACCGATTGAACATGTCGGCTTAATGCATTTACAACACTAATAAATCATTTCCATAGTGTGCCATGTTAATCTGGAAAAGATAAACCTGTCGGTGTACCCCTAGATAACCTGGACCTATTTGCCGGTAAAAGAAAATATGCAAATATGAATATACCAATGATTAATTCTTCAAAACAAAGTGTCCATTCGATGTCTTCGACATTACCAAGTGTCTTCCATATCATTCTAGGTGCCGGTGAACATTATATCCTACTGCTAAACCATATACCAGTAACTGTTGCACAGTTTACTTGCTTGCTGGTGAATGTTGTTGGATCCAAAGTAGGTGTTGACATCAATGACAAAACCATACCAAAATACCAACAATTAGAAATGATAACCATTTGGGAGAAATGGCCTCATACTACTTTTGTAACTTGTTTGATGAGGATAATAGAGCCAGGAATACTATCCTTGAAGACCACCTACTCCAATGCCTTCTTGCTTCTCTGGATAATGTTGATAATGCTTCTAGTATGGCTCTATTATAGATGTGGAGGTTAGGGATGTGGTCTCCTCTATGGGTTCTTACAAAGC
Source organism: Cryptomeria japonica (assembly GCF_030272615.1). Taxonomy (NCBI): domain Eukaryota; kingdom Viridiplantae; phylum Streptophyta; class Pinopsida; order Cupressales; family Cupressaceae; genus Cryptomeria; species Cryptomeria japonica. The sequence goes on along the minus strand of NC_081411.1, from coordinate 453,638,124 downwards.
CGTAGTACTAGATGGATTTCCCCTAGCTCTCTTCCAAGAGTTCTAGGATATTGTTGGCTATGACGTTACCATGACTACTAAGGACTTCTTTAGAATGGGAAAATTGCTTAAAAAACTAAACAACACTTACATTTCCTTAACTGCCAAAGTTCAAGAGCCAATGCACCTCGTGGATTTCAGACCCATCAACCGTTGTAACACTATTTGTAAAATTGTTTCTAAGGTTTTGGTAAATAGGATTAAACCTTTCCTTGATGGTCTCATTAGCCATAGTAAAAAAGGATTTGTCCTGGGATGACAAATTTTGGATGTTTCTATTACCATGCATGAGGTCCTTCATTCCATGGATAAATGCTACCAACCAAGATTGGTCTTAAAGCTTGATATATCCAAGGCTTATGATAGAGTGAACTGGGACTCTCTGCTCAAAGTCCTAAGAAAGTTTGGGTTTGGTGACAGATTACTCAACCTAATTAAGGAATGCATCTCTATTGTCAAGTACTTTGTCTCTGTCAATGGTGTCCCGAGGGAGTCTTTTGGTGTGACTAGGGGGTGCAACAAGGTGATCCCCTATCCCCTTACCTATTCATTATTCTTGTTGAAGTTCGTGGAAGAACTTTCATCACCCTTGTTAATAATGGGGCCTTGCAAGGGGTCAAACCTTCCTCCTTTGTCCCACCCATGGTTCTACAATAGTTTGTAGATGACCCTATTCTCTTTGGGGTGACCTTAGTTGTGGAAGCTTAGGAATAGAAAACCTTCCTCAATCACTATGCTAAAGCTTTAGGTTAGTACATAAACTATGAAAAGAGCAATATTAATTTTTTTAATACTATTGACAAACTGCAATGCAAAATCAAAGATATTCTGGGATGCCAGAGTTCTTCCCTCTAGGGTACTTACCTTGGATTACACCTCATGGTTAAGGAAGTTTCTAATACCTTTTGGAACTCTATTATTAAAAGAATGCAGAAGAAAATTGTAGGCTAGAAGGGCACACTCCTTGGTAGTGCTAGCAAGCTTTAGCTCTTGGCTTCCTTTCTACAAGGGATCCCTGTCTACTTCCTTTCCTTATTCAAGATCTCAACCTCCATGGATGAGAATCTTGAGAGGATCCAAAGGTATTTCTCTATATTGGCATGGAAGAGAAGATGAGGTTGGCCTTGGTTGGATGGGACAAGCTTTACTATTAGACAAATAAGGGAGAATTGGGAACTAGGAAAATCTCATAGTTTAACAAAGCCCTCATGGATAAAACTGGATGGAAAATGGCTCCCCATAAAGCTGTCTAGTGCCATATTATGAGTGCTAAGTATCTTCATCAGGAAAAGTTCTACAAAAAACTGAATTTAGAGGGGTTCCACGGTGGTTCTAAGATCTGGAATAATATTCTCAGAGCAGGAGCATTATCTCTTTGGGTCTAAAATGGCTTCTTGGTAATGGGGGCAACATCCACTTTTGGGAGGATACTTGGATTGGGGAAAAACCGTTGGCTTCCTTCCCCTCCCTCAGGAGACTATAGGGTTGTACTAAATCTTTTTTTGGGGAATGAGTTGCAGATTACCTAGCCCCCAATAATTCTTGGAATGATATCACCCTCTGGTGCCACAACCAACCCCACCTACTGCGTGAAGCTATGGAGGTGCATGACATGCTCAAACAAGTCAGACTGCCCTTCTTTCCCCATGAGGACAAATTCATATGAAAACTAAACCATAGGGGGGATTTCATGGTTAAATCTTCTTATCACTACCTTCTTAAAGATAATAACTCTCTAGATTGGTGGAGGAAGGTCTAGAACCATCATCTCATTCCCAAAACCAATTTCTTTTGGTGGACAACACTTCATAAAAAAATCCTTACCCAAGATAATCTCATCAAGAGGGGATTTCAACTCCCTAATAGATGTATTATGTGCAAAATAGAGGAAGAGAGCACCTCTCACTTGCTTCTCCATTGCAATTTTGCTAGAGTCCTTTGGGGAATGTTGTTCCAGAAATTGAATCTTTGTTAGACTATGAATGAGGATTTCGTACACATGATCACATAGTAGAAACACTTTTAACCCCCTTATTATTCAATTGTGGAAACAAATTCCACCCCATCTAGGATGGATTATTTGGAAAGAAAGGAATAACAAGATCTTTCATGGTGAGGAGAACCTTGTTGATATGTTTTTCAAGTCCTTCCTCAAGCTCCTGCTAGATAATATCTTAGTCACACATGTTAAGCCCCCACCTAATCCCCCTACCCATTTGGGTGTTGAAGTGTCCATGTATTGGGGCCTTCCCTACTCCTATACAACCTTTGACAATACCAAGTGAATGATGTAGATGAACACCAAATTGTAGCCACCTAGATAGGGTTGCTACATATTAAACTTTGATGGTGCTGCTAGACAGTCCTGAGTTTTGGCTTCTACTGGGGGAGTCCTAAAATCATATCATGATAGATTGGTAGCTTCCTATTCTGGCAATCTGAATGGCTTCACTAGAAATCAAGCTGAGCGCATCACTTTAGCTAGGGGTCTCAAGATAGCCCTATCTATTGGAGTGGGAACCATCATCATTGAAGGTGACTCCAAACTCATTATTGATGCTATCAGAGGGATGAACAAAATCAATTGGGCTATTGATGTCACAATCATGGACATCCATAGGTTAACTTTGGGTTTAGACTCCTCAGAGATTGGTCAAGTTTACAAGGAGGAAAACAAGGTGGTGAATGCTTTGATAGTGGTTGGTCATTAAATTGACAGCTTGAGATGTTGGAGGAGGATTGAATCCCTCCCAAATAATGTCCAACTACTCTTGGATGGAGAGTGTTTGAGCAGGAGTTCCCATGAGTAATATTCTCCTTATCATATTTTGCCTTCTTTAGTCTAGTCATTTTGGTTGAAGAAGGTGTGAGCTTTTGAATTTGAATTGGCTCAACTTGGGTTGATAAGGATTGATACAAATATTATGTGGGTTACCAAGTGGAATAATGATTTTGGTGGCCAATTCATCACTGTGGTGTGGAAATGCTTCTTCTTTCTCTTGCTGATGAGGCACTTTGGCTATATTGGGGATCACGTGACTTCCTCGAAAGATCGTGCTATGATGAATTGGACTAGGAATTGCTAGACATGTGGATAAATGGGTAATGATGATATCCCCAAAAAGGAAAGACAACAAATTTAAATTTAGATGTCCTATCTCAAGGTAAGATTTACCTTTTGCACATGCCACATAATATGAAGGTAATGAGAAGTAATTGCACCTTTTCTAGTTCACATGATTTTGGGACCCATAATAATAATGAAAATGTAACACTCATTTTAAAAAGATGGTGTTCTTTTTTGGCTATGTTTGTTGAAGAAAGGTTCATTTCTTTGGTTTTTTGTGGTGACCACATTGATTCTACTCTCTATGAGTCCATTATGGGTGGTGATAGAGTGCGTTATGAGCCAGACAAGCTAGATGAATTAAAAAATACCTCCTTGTTTCGAATTACTGTATGGAGGGAGGTATGATTGATTATTTTGAGAGCATGAGAGGGTTTGATGAGAAACTTTCGATCCAATTTGCCACCTCTTGGACCAACAAAAGGGTTGTTTTAGGGGGGAATTTCATTTGAAGTCTCTGAGGAGGTTATTGCCCAAGCTATGAGCCTTTCCTTGGATGGCATAAGATGGAAGAGGATTAGTCATCACTAATAGTGATAGACTCAATAAATTGTTTAAGGGGAAAGAAGCCCCCATTAAGCCACAGGGCAACTTTTCCAAGGAATAATTAATACCGCACTTGTGGAACCAGGTATGCCTCATGGATATGAAATATTTTACCCTTGAGGGTCTCCATGAGGTTTTTATTTCTATCACATGCCTTTGCTAAATCATTTTAGGAACAATGACACCATTTGTTTTCCCTTCTATTTGCTCCACTCGCTTGAAAGCTCCATCAAGGAAGCTTTGGACCTAAAAAATAGTGATAAAAGGCCTATTCATCTCCACCAAGGTTTGATTTATAGACTCTACTCCTTCCATTTGACCTTATGCCCCCTAATAAATATTATGATTTTTGAAACCCCTCTCCATGCTTCCCATTCTCTGGCTACCTATGCAGGTGGCCTTGCTTCCCCTAAATTCCTTCATCTCTCTAGAGAAGTATTTACCTCTCCACCAATTAATTCCTCCTCTATGACTATCACTCAACTTGACCCTCCCACAATTTCCTCACCTTCTGCTACCACTCTCAAAGAGCAAAAAACTGACTTGCTCCAAGGGTAAGAGAAAAACCTTGGGTAAAAGGAAGCAAATTATCATCGACAATTCAAGCTTTGAAGAGGATGAGAAAGAGGACCCCGATGTTAGTATTAAAGGGAGGAGGTGATCGAACATGATTGCCTCTCAAGATGTGAGCAGTAGGAAAGGAGACAAATGGATCAATAATGAGTCTAAAGAGGACATTGAGGAGGGCAATGGTGGGAATAAGAAGACCAAGGATGAGGACATGATAATTGGGGATTTTGGGGTTGGAGATGACATGGGGATTTTGGCTAGAAATTTCCCTCCTTTCGATTCTCAAGGACTGAAGGTGGAGAAGGTGGACCCTGCAGATGAGATGGAGAAGGTGGAACTTGGAGAAGAGCTAGAGAAGGTAGACCGTATAGAAGAGCTGAGACTGAACATGGTGGATGAGGAGGACAATGAGAGGGAAGAGGACATATTGACTAGTGTTGTGAAGGGAGAAGATAGGGAGAGGAAAGGAACTGTCAATAATAAATGGGCAAGAAATGAGGAGCTACCAAACTATTGAGGATGTACAACAAATCTTGAAGGTAGACAAAAATATTGAGATGAGTGGCCAGACAGTGGATGGTGAGTTACAAAACCTTAAACTGAAAGTACAAGAGCTGAGAAACAAGTTGGAGAGCCAAGAGGTGAATGAGGAGCTGCAAGCCCTAAAGATGGAGATGAGGGAAATGAAGAACAAATGGGACATTCACAACAAGCAATTGACAAGCATAAACAAGTTTTGCATGCAGATTATGCATAGATCAACATCCACCCTTTGTCTATTATAGGATAGGGCCCTAGGAAAGGAGGATGAAGACAAGGAATCATGCAGGGAGCTCTTCCAGTTTCTCACTGATGACTTGGACAATATCCTTCAACTAACTGGTATTCATAAGTCTATCCTTTAGGTCTAGGTGTTTAATTTCATGGCTATTTTTGACTTATGGGGTTTTATCCCTTGTTGATACTTATTTTGTTGTTGTTACTCTATTCAAACTCTCTGTTTCTATTTTTTGGTTGACTATTTTTTTGTGAATGTGTTGTTAATTTGGTATGTCTTTAAGTTGTGTTTCTTAAGGGATAGTGCCCTTGTTTCCACTGCTTTTTAATATAAAAAACCAATACATGTAAAAAGAGATTTACTCTATAACACATTTTTTTATTAAAAAGGGTATGATTATAAATGTGATGTCACCTTTTTAGGCATCAACTATTTCTAGAGGTTAGCCTATGACTTTGGTCCCCATAAGCTAGCATGGTGATTAAAGGACCCTTTTGAAGGTGTTATATGGCTCTTCAACTGACCTTTTGATCTGTATTTCAATATTCTTCAACTTAGTGCCTTAGTTTATTTGTGGTGTGCCTTTTGAAGATCATTTAGGACACTTTGATTCACATTTACTATTTTTAGTAAGTCACTTGGATGTTTTTCTCATACTTACTATTTATAGTAAGTCATCAAGGGTGCTTAGTTGGCATCATATCTATATCTTGTAAGTGGATGGATTATTCCCATGAGTCAATATTAGCAATTATCAGGGGTTTAATGATTTAAGTTAAATTATTTAAAGTTAAATCAAGTTTAACTTTATTAAGATTAATTATATTAAATGAATTTATGATATGATGATATAAAGGGGGTTAAAGTGATTTTTAAGTTCTTTTTGTAAAGTGACTTTATTTTGGCACCTAGGAGTTATAAGGTTTTAAATAATTTACTAAAGTGTTTTATGGAGATAGGCAACCAATATTGGGAGATATTAGATGAATAAAAATTAATTCATAAAGTGACTTTATGTTAATTAAATCATATATGGGGTCACTTTATTATTATTCCCAAGTGCAAGTAAATATGAATATTAAAAGAGAGAAAATTAAATAGGTTTTTTGTAAGCTTCCTTGGAGAATTATAAAAGGGCTCATTTAGAGCTCATTCACATATACTTGTCTTATTTTATTTCTCTCTGATAAGCTTGAGAGCTTTGGATTTCAATTACAAGAAATCCGAGCATACAAACCCTTGGATTTTAGTTTGGTTTTCTAGGGTTTTGTATGAAGTCTATTTGCAGGTGGAAGACATATTGCTTCAAATTTGGAAACATATTTGCCATATTTTCATAATAGCTTAGACGACTAGGGCTTGGAGGTGAATGCCATATTTGAGAAGGGTTTTATGTGATTGTTGGCATCTGTCATCATTTAGATTTGTGTTTTAAGCCTGGCAAAATTTATATCAGACTTCAGTTCAAAAGGGTTTGGATTTGTTTGAGCAATGACTTGATAGAATCTCATTGCTAAGTCATACAAAGGATTTGAGCGCTTACCTTGGAGACCTAGTGCTAACCTTTGGAGGTGATTTAAGGAGCTAATTTAGACATTTGGGATAACCTCATACTTGTTTTAGGTTTGCCATAGAAATAAAATTTAGATTTAGATTTATAATCAACATCCATGCCTTCTCGATTGGCATTTTATGCATCATAAAATTGAAGGCAACAATCAGGTATGTCATTATATTGACACTCATTGAATTCAATAAGAAAACCTTGATGATCAAAACTATGTCAAACTTTTGATTTTAATTCCAGTCCATATATTTGTTGTTATTTCTTATGTTAAATATTTTTATAATAGCTTCAATCATGAAAAAAATATCTACACATTGAAAACTCATAAAAACCAAACCAAACCACTCAAAAATAATATATATATATATATATATATATATATATATATATATATATCAGTGGCTTACCACTTTTGCCCTTAAAAAAAAACAAAAAAAACACTAATATGTAGCTCGTGGATTTTTTTATAGTTTTTTGTTACATAAATTGTTTATTATTATTTTTGGATATGCGATCAATTATAAATTATATAGTTTTATCCCATAATGCATAAATTCTACTATCCATATAAAAAAATATTTTTTGTTGAAACAAGAACATCAATATGTAGCATACAAAGATTTTTTTATGTTTTTTTCTTTATTTTTCTATTTATCATTGTGCAGAATATAGACCTTGATATTTGAAGGAAAAACTATGTTCGTTAAAATATAAAAAATATGATGACCAAATTATACATATTCAAAATTATACTTTTTCGAAAACTTATTATAAAGGTTACAATCTTGATAATTATCTTATCATGTTGATTCCATTTTCCAGTTCAACCCAAGGTTTGAAATAGAAAAATATGAGGAATATGGTGGAAAGGTCTGTCTAAGTACATTCATTTGAAGGGTCTTCAAATGAATATTTTGATAATATGATGAAACAATAAGGATCTGGTCAACTACTGAGAGTGGGGGGGTGAATCAGTAGATGAAAAATATACTAAACTTTCACCAAGCTCAATTCCAACTCGGAAACAACTTGCTAACCTAACTAGTTTAGACACTATATCCAAAAACTGCAACTGCACTGTCAAACTTTACCAGTTGACCAAAACATCAATGATACAATGCAACATATTTGAAACTTAAATACCATTTAACCAAAACATTAAACCACTTTACTAACATCAGTAATAGCTCATTTCATATCACTTCCACTCATCTAAACATATCTAAGTGGCTTTACTAGTTAATCATATCAACCTTATCAAAACACATCCACAAAATCATTCACCACTTGACACAATGATTTTTCATGTGGAAACCCAAATGGGAAAAACCATGGTGGGGATGAATACCCACAAGTATTTTGAATTCTTCTGAAGTTCACGATGTTAGGAGCTAAGCCTTGTTAGAAGCTTATACAATAATGTCCCGTTAAGAACAAATCCGGTTAAGGACCACCCGATTAAGGGATTGACTGCAATACCCTGTTAAAGGCAACCTCGGTAGAGGATTTCAAATCCAAGATAATGGATCACCTGGTTAGAGGATTTAAACAACACCAAGCTTGTTAAAGCTTACTTGGTTAAGGGATTTAACCATTGTAATGATTAGAGAACAAAATGTTCTTTGTTGATCTGGTAATAGCACCTCCTTTCTTAATCAGATCCTTTTCTGCTCCTATCTGCCTTCACAACATTCTGCAGACACTCCTTCTCATTCGGAAACAATCACACTTCCACACTTAACCAAATTTCCAACATAACTACAAATAACTCATTGACCTTAAATACAAATACAATAGGCCGGTACACACATCACAAAACCTACAAATCTCATAGATATTACAAACATATCGGTTCAATCATAACCGTTGGATTACATAGAAATCAACTACACATTATTCTAGACAACTTCAACCACTCCTGGATCACCACACATTGGACCCTATAGCTCATCACACATTTTTCATTTCATGCTATGCATTTGCTCATTCCCAAGATAAATGGTTATCTTCACATGCCAAATCCACTTTGAAACTCATCACGTGCATCATGCTTACGTAGCATCTTCATATCTGATCATCATTCGGTCATAAATCATCACAATTGATTCACCAAGATCCATTGGTTAGGGTTCTGCATATCAACTGGTTAGGGTTACCAGTTGATCACTGCTTCAATAATAATACCAATACCGGTTTCTTTCACTGCTTTACTATTGGTTGCATTATTGCATTATTTTTTATTGCAATATAGCTTCATTATCGGTTTCTATTGATATCAATGACAACCCTATACTTCATCAATGCAATCTTCATTGAATGCCAATAATCTCCCTCTTTGGCATTGACGGCAATACAAATATCAATACCCTTTGATTGTGATGATTGAGAGTAAAACACATACACAGGTATAGGAATCCTAGTTTACATTTTTCATATACTCTCCTTCAACTGTATCTCCATGTCTTCAGCTGGTAACTAGCTATTCAGTCATATACAACTCTTCTCCCCCTTTGACAACAATGCTAAAGTGAAGGTTAACCATTCCATGCTTCACCGATCTACAACTAGTTGCTCCCCCTGTGGAGTAGCTCCACTCTTCACCATTCCATCTTCAAGATTTTCAATAGGCTCTAGGATTGATGGCTTCCCCATCTACTTAATTGAATTCATGTAGGGGTACAACCCCTAACTTACCTCTAAGATACTCAAATGTAGCCTTAGGTAGAGGTTTAGTAAAGATATCCACTAGATGTTCTTTAGTAGATACATGCTATAGTGAAACATCTTTACTTTGCCCTTTCTCTCTCAAGAAATGATACTTCAGCTCAATATGCTTTGTCCTAGCATGCAACACCAAGTTTTTAGAAATGTTTATTGCATTGGTGTTATCACAGAAAATCCTTATCGGTTCTGATAGTTTCAACTTGAAACCTTCCAAAATGTGTTTCATCTAGATTTCTTGGGTACAATTCATATATGCTACAACATATTCAGTTTCTACGGCTGATTGAGAGATACAACTCTGTTTCTTGCTTCTCCAAGACACTAATCTTCCTCCAAGAAAGAATGCTCCTCCGGTTGTACTCTTCCTATCATCAACATTGCCTGCCTAGTCTACATCTGTATAGACTTTTAAATCAAAGTCTCCTGCATATGGATACCATAATCCATAATCCATAAACAATTGTACCTTTCAGATACCTAAAAATTCTTTTAGTTTCTACCATGTGTGTCTCCTTTAGGCTTTTCTGAAATCTAGCAACCAATCCTTCTGCATGAGCAATGTACGGTCTGCTATGGACAACATAATATAGTTTACCTATCATTGAACTATACTCCTTTTTATCAACTGACGTAGAATCATCCTCCTTAGACAATTTACAACCTGTAACCATTGGTTTTCCAACTGGTTTACAGTTTCCCATTCCAAAAGTCTACAACACTTCTTTCACATACTTGGACTGTGTGATGAAAATGCCTTCCTTCATCTGTTGGATTTGCAAACCTAAGAATTTTTTTTATCTAACGTACCAGTGACATCTCAAACTCATTCTTCATTCATTAGCAAAATCATGACACATATCATCATTTCCTCCAAAAATGATATCATCCACAAATACCTCACTCACTAGTATCTTATCTCCTTCCGAGTTGAGATATATGTTACTATCTTCATTTGTTCTTTGAGAACCTATCTTCACCAAGTGAGAGTGTAATATTTCATACCATGCTATTGGTGCTTGCTTCAATCCATATAATGCCTTATGTAATTTGCACACCATGTCCTTTTCTACAGTTAAAGCATAACCATCTGGTTGTTCAATTTAGACTTCCTCTTCCAATATTCCATTTAGAAATGACGACTTCACATCCATCTGATATACTTTGAATCCTCTGTATGCTGCAAATTCAAGTAGAGTCCTTACTCCTTCTAATCTTGCAATTGGTGCAAATATCTCACCATAGTCTTCACCTTCTTCTTGTGCATATCCTTTTCATACAAGTCTAGCTTTATTTCTGACCATTACTCCATCTTCATTCAATTTATTTCTGAATACCCATTTTGTACCTATTACATTCTTGTTCTCCGGTCTGGGTACCAATGACCAAGTATTGTTCTTCTCTATCTGGTCAAGTTCTTCTTCCATTGCCTTGATCCAGTCTTCATCTGCAAATGCTTCTTTTGTAGTTCTAGGCTCAATGGTGGAAATCATAAATGAATTCTCTCTAAGCCTTGTTCTTGTTAGCACACCTGCATTCTTATCTCCAATAATTTGATAGGGGCTATGATTGAGTCTAACATACCTTGGAATAACATGATCATGTTTTCAGGTTCTTCTTTTTCTTCACTATCTTCATCTTTTGCTAGACCTCCCTATTCCGGTTGAACTAGGGCTTCTCTGATCTGTTCTCCAACTTCTGGTTTCACCGGTTCTAGTTCCAAAAACAATGTGTAAGGTTCTTCCTCCTCCTTCTCCTCACTGGTTTCTCCTAATTTCTCAGGAAACTCATCAACTCAGACATTTACACTTTCAATGATATTCTTAGTCCGGTTGTTGTAACACTTGTAAGCTTTGCTCTTGGTGGAGTAACCAAAAAATATGCCTTCATCATTCTTGACTTCAAACTTACCAACATAATCACCTCTTTTGATAAAACATCCGCTACCAAATATCTTAAAGTAACTAACATTAGGTGATCTACCATACCAGTACTCATAAGGAGTTTTGTCCATATCTCTTTTATCCAATATCCGTTTCATTGTGTAAACAGTTGTGCTGACAACTTCTCTCCAGAATGTCTTAGCTACACCTCCTTGAATTAGCATAGTCCTAACAACTTCAACAACTGACCAATTGTTCCTTTCTGCAATACTGTTTTGCTATGGTGTCCTAGGTGCATAAAGATGCCTCTTAATTCCATTGTCTTCATAGTATCTAGTGAATTCCTTTGAAGTAAATTCACCACATTGATCAATTCTCAAGCACTTTATCTTCTTTCCACTTTCATTTTCAACTAAGGCTCTGAATGCCTTAAACTTGCTAAATTCTTTTGTCTTGTCTTTTAAGAAAGTGACCCACATCATTTGTGAGATTTTGCCAAGATCAGGGGCACGATGAAAAGTATAAAAAAGAGACAAAATAATGACAAGAAAAAACTGTATTCTCGTCAATATGCAAATGATCAACTAGATTCAACAATACAATGAATATAGGCCTGATTATATAGGCAAGGTCATATGGATGTATGAGCACACAATCATAACATGTGACTCAATGAGAAACAAGGGTAGGTAAGAAATACTATGGGTAGGTATGAGAAATAATATAATATTCCACAAGAGGTGGATGTCCCATCGAATGTGGACTGTAACAGCAAAATAAGACCACAAAAGGTGGAATTTCTCCTACAAGCTATATCCCTATGTGCACACTTCCCTAAGTGTCTCAAATCCAAACTATGAAGAGATGCATTATCCTAAGTTAACTTATGTAAAGTGTGTTGGCAAATGTACACTTGAATGAGAAATTGTAGGTGATTTAAGGTATTGTCATTGATGGCAACCTTACAATCATATGATACCGATAGGCACCGACACCGACAGACTCTACACTGGCATACAGTTCACCGACACCAAAAAGAAAGATTACCGACACCATGGCCGACATGAATTTTGTTTAATTATATTTTGTATTTAATTATAAAATCCTTTTGTAAGCCGACATGGCGGATTGTAATATGACTCATATAAGTATGAGATCTTGTAGATCATTTAGGAAGTAAGTATGGAAGGATTATTGCAGACCTAATGTGCAAATTGTAAGGCAGATTTTGGATAAGGGTTTATGATTATCACAGAGCTTAAAGTGGTATTGAATTTGGCATAATAGATGCTAATCTGAATCAGTACATGATATTGGATTTGTATAATCCATTTTTGTAAGTCAGTGTGACTTCTTTTGTAACTGAGTAGTGAGCTCTAGGCACTTGGCCTTCCTGCATGTGTAGGCCCCTATTGTATCAGTAATATTCTCTTATTGGCCAGTAAGTGAATATTATGGGTCACAAATCCCATTGAGGTTTTTCCCACACCGGGTTTCCTTGTTAAAATATTGTGTTATGGTGTCTTTCATGTTGTTCTTGTTCTTATTTACTGCATTATTTTTGGTTTATCGGTACACAGTTTTGAAATGCTTTTCATGTTATAATTCAAGAAAACTCATATACCGGTCAGATACTGATTCATCTCCCCCTCTTAGTATCTTTGGGAATCCTAACAATTGGTATCAGAGCCTGGTCCTCTATTTTCAAAATCCTAACAGCTTGAGGAAGATTTTGACATCGGTAGAGATGGAAAACTTGAGAAAGCAATTGGAAACAACTCTTTCAGAGTTTGATGCAGAAAATGTGAAGACTATCAAACTTGAAGATGATCTAAAGGCTGCACAGGATATCATTCAAGGACTTCAAGAAAATCTCACTATTGCAAGGAATAAGAGAAGAGAACTTTGTGAAAAGATGCAGAATGATGATGATGAAATCAAGAACATGTATAGGATTATAATCTGTGATGAAAATGGTAATATCAAACCAAAACACAAAGTAGTGGAAACCCTAGGTTTTGTGGATATTCTTAACATCCCTAATTTTCCTGAAGATGTGATAAGAATAGTCCTAAGCAGAGTCCATGGTGAATTCTTTTGGTTGGATTCCATCCATAAGATCACTAAAGAAGCAGTTTGGGTAGTAACAGGCTTACCTTCCACCGGTAGCAGACCTGACAGAACTAAGAAAGTTTCAAATGACACTGTGATGAACTTAACTGACGCAACATTTGACAAAAGATCCCTAAGAGTCAATTATGTGAAGGACACCAATGTCAGATTTGTCAGTATGATTCTTGGCTATAAGGCTACACATGCAAATAGGTTAAACTCAGTATCCAACCTATGTATTAAAAGTGCATATGACATGGTGAACGACAATAAAAGAATTGATGTATGTGAATGGCTTAAAGATGAATTGATAGACAACCTGAAGAAAATCAAAGGTGATAAGAAGGGAACTTTCAGATTTGGAAATCTGCTTGTATGTTTAATGCTATACATTACCAAGGAAGTACCCAGTATTGGTAAGAAAGACTTTGGTTTTGATATACCGGTAGGAAAGCAACTGTTGGAAATATTGAACAACATGGGAGATGACAGAGAGAAACATATAAATGGACATTTTCAAGCACTAAAGGCCTAAATGAAGACAAGAATAAGGCTATCTCAAGCAATTGTTGACAAATATCAAAAGGAGATATGCTTTGTAATTAAGAAAGATGAAATTTGGATAGAGGCAGTTGTCCCTAGAACTCTTTGGGTACCGAGAAGGGATATGAGACCGATGATAACATAATTGAGACCTATGCAAAAGCCCTCTTTGAAGCACCAAAAGAACCATCTGAGAAAGTTTTTGGCAATACAGAAACAATTGAGAGTGGCATCCAATCTCAGAAAAGAGTCAAGAAAACTGAACAAATAGTGAAGAAAGGCACAAGACAAGCTAAAGAAATTAAAGAAGACCTACTTAACAAAATTGGTATCAAGGAAAGTGAGTTGGAAGGACTTCAACCAAAAGCTCATCTTTCACCAGTTGCAACTTCTTTTGAAAGTGATATACCGATTGAGTTCAAAAGGGTAGTAAGGAAAAGAAAACCCTCACTGGCACCCTCACCTACACCCAGAAGAACAAGACAAAAGCAACAGGCAGTTAGGCCTCCAGCTACGAAGTTAACTCCAAAGAAAAAGAAGGTAAAATAGGCTATTGCTCCACTGGACAAACTTCTAAATGAAATAACTGAGGATGGAAAATTGAAAAATATTAGCAAGCTGTATAACACACTTTCTAATTATGATAAAGAGAGCATAGAGAATAGTGTAATTTTACACTTAGACATTTACAAGAAATTTTTGATGGAAATTATTGATGATATACCCAATGATTTATACAGAAGACTAGAAGCTAGAAGGGTAGCTATTGTTGAGTTAGATAAAAAGATAAAGATAGAAAAATTACTTGTAGTTCACTCAGTGAGCTCCACTAAAGAGATAGATGAATTAATCAATGAGGCCAACCGAACAACATTTTCAACCGATCACCGACATGTAGCACTAATGGCAGGCAAAGTGAATGAAATCACTGAAGAAACTACATATCAATGGAATATATTCTTTGTTGAAAAGGAGAAACAAGAAGAACTTAATAGACCCAAGACTATGAGAGTCTACCAAAAGGACAAGGATAAGGGGAAAGGTAAGGTAGGTGGACCACCGAGCCTAAAGATAATTGATAACTTGCCCCCACCTCTTTCTGATACTCCACTGGTAGAAACTATTGATACACAACTGACAACATAGAATGTGGAGACTCCTCACAACACTAATACATTCAGAGCTGATTTCTTATGGCCGTTTGTCGGATTTGCGACGAATTTTCGTCGGAGTGCTGACAAAATCAACCATCGAAAACTCGGCGTCGGATTGGTCAATGATGCCATACCCATAGAAAATATGACAATCCAATGGACTCTACTGACACTATATGTCCGCTGATTACATTGTCGATCGAAAGCTTAGTAGTCGTCGTAATTTCGATGATGATAATTTTTATCAAAAAAAAATAATTATTATCGATGTCAGTGTTTCCTTCCTTCGATGGCTCTTTTATATCGATGAGACATTGCTGGGTCTCATCGATACCTTTTGAATTTGGATCGATGAGACCCAGCGATATCTCATCAATATAAAAGAGCCATCGAAGGAAGGAAATGCCGATGAATTCCAGAAAGGACTCACCAAAGATAATAACTTCATCGACAAAAGATATCAAAGAAAGCAGAGAGGGTCTTCATTGATGGGAAAAGTTCTCGAGGAAATAATACTATCGGTGCAACATAAAAAGGACCCACCAAAAGGAGCATTTTCATCGAAAGAATAATATTGATTAGACAAAAGGAAGCTACATCGATAAAAGATATCGATGAGGATATAGGTTTCAAGGAGGTTAAAAGGCATATTCTCGATATGCGTGGTTTTGCCGATGTAACTTTATCGATGAGATAATAGACTCATTCATCGACGGGGCATAGTGATATCAATGGAAGAAGTATTTCGATGGAAAAATAAAGGACACCGAAGCCCAAGTTTCTTTGACATAAGACCCAATGGATATCAGATATGTTTCGATGAGGAGACAACCATACTGCCTGAATACAGTATTTCGATGAAGGGAAAAAATACTTGATCGAAGTAATATTCGAAACAAAAGTATTGTCGATAGAAACAAAGAGATCGATGGACTAAAGAGACAAATGATCGAAAGACATATCCTCATTGAAATGATTATTGATTGCCGCAAAAATCAGAAACAAATCCCACGAAAGGTCACATCGCCATTAAATTCGAACGTGTGCCCGAGTGACCGTTGTCCAAAATGGCCATTACTAACTGATTAAATATGCCATAAGTAGTGGATCAACATCAAAGGACACAACATTAAGGAATTCATAGGCGACGAACTGAAAGCAGGAATTGGGCGAATTCACAGATAAAGCTCAGTAATTCCAAGTAAGTTGTTTGCACACAGACCTCTTTTTTAAAATTCAAATGGAATCATCATCTAAAACTAATAAGACCAAAAAGGGAAAAGAACCTATCGCTGCAGAAGAAAAACCTAAAAGACAGAAAAGGGAAGGGCATTCTTTGGCCCAAGACCTGATTGACTAGTGACCATCATCCAGTTTGAGGTCCAAGAAGATTAGAGCTGATGAGGAAGGCCTAGAGGACCGGTTTGAGGATCTTGGAGACATATGGACAGAATTGAGAGGGTATGAATTATGCATATGTGGGTACAACATAAGAGTTGCCCCTCAACCTATCAACAATTTATGGTGATTTAACTTAGGAAGGTTAGTTGTGGCTAATATATTCGTGAATGTGGAGCTCATGAAGGCATTGGCAAACAATTATGACCCTAAAACTAGGACCATATATAACTACATGGGTGAGCCAATTCTTGCAATCAGAAAGGAGGTTATTGACACCGTGTTCAAGTTGGATTGGGGATTTGAAGAGTTGATTGACCTCAAGAAGTTAACAAGTGAATATTTTAACCTAGAGCACATTTACAAAATGTGGAGACTCCCTATACATAGACCTAGGGATGCAGGGTCCTTAGTGCCACTAGGTCAAGATGACAAAGCTCCCTATGATGTCAACTCTTTCCACCCATATTTCAAGTATACCTATTACTATTTTGCCCAAGTGCTAGGGATAAAAGCCCATCCTTTGATGGTTATTGCAGCCATGGTCATTTGTGCCGATTTGTAGTCTAAGGACCCCCACTTCTTTGATTTTTCTGCTTATTTGGTTGAGGTTTTGAATCATGGGTTAGAATAGTTAAAGGGGTATGTCATCAATGTTCATTTCAAGCATTATTCCTTACTTATGAATATGCTATTGTATGTGGGCCAAGATGAAGGTGTAATGCCCATACCCTAGTCGGACTTTTAAAACCCATTTAACCTTGATTGACTTCCTATGTGGCATTCTTGAATGGTAGATTTACCGATATGCAATGTGTAGTTTAGATAATATAAATAAATTGTGCATACTTATTATTGTGCTTTTGCATCGATTCTCGTGTAAATGTAATTGTTTCCTAACCCTTGAGATAAATCTTGAGCTAACGCCTTCATTGAATATGTATATGTATACGCATGCTTGTATGAATTCATGGGTGCAGGAGATTGCAGGTACAACACCGCTTAGGGCAAGGTTCATCTCCTTTGGAATTTGCAAGGTTGAGTATGCTCCTTCATCTTTTGAATTCGGATTTGGTGGTCATATAACTCTCGTCTTGCCTTAGCCATGGTTAGGTGAGCATCGTGTGTGGGTTCGTGGGGCTTGCCTTTCATTGGGATGCGTGTCGAGAGATTTGGTGGACTACCTTGATTTGCGTGCCTTGCACGAGGTAAGTGAGGTTTGTTATCCTAAGTATTAAATTTAAAATTATGATTAAACGTACACATTAGAGATATAGAAATTTAAATAGGTAGCTTATTTATACGATTAATCAGTAATTAAAGAGATTTTGCTTTAAATTATTATTGCAGCGAGTTTAAGGTATTTAACTAAGGTTAGTGTGCTCATTTACGCATTTGTAACTTTTATGCATTTGTAGTCGAGAAATTAGAATAAATTAAACTCTTGCATTAGATTAGTTATTTATTTAAAAATATCGCTTTATTATGTTGCAGCGAGTTAACTTAATAGCTAATTTTAAAATAATGAATTTAATGAGATTATGCATTTTTGGAAAGGAAAAATTTAAAGACATTTGGGGAGATAGCAATAAATTACGCATTTTCGCATTTGGAGGGAAAAGGGAAAATTATTATTATTTAAAAGAAATTATTTCTTCTTACTTGTATAGTTGATAAAATATAAAAGTTTGATTTTCAGTAAATTAAATTAAAGTTGAATATGAAATAGAAGCTTTTAAATTTTAAAAGAAAAATGAACAAGGAGGGAATGAATGATTCCCATTTGGATTTTCATTTATTGTATTTTAGAAATAAAACCCTAAATTCGAAATTAAAAATTAGGGCAAAATTAGGGTTCTCTTTTTAACCTAGTTTGAAAGCATTTTTGGGGGTTCTTGGCTTTTGGAGAGTTTTTTTTTTTGAAAAAAATGGGGGATTTTGCATTTGGAGTAGCAGATTGGGGAAGCTCTTCATGAAGATTCATGCCTGGAATTTGCATTGTGAGGTAGGATTCAAATCTTCTCTTTATTTATTTGTTGAAAAAAAAAAAAGGACAGTTTTACTCATGAATGTTTGAAGTTTAGTTTTCAGCCTTCTTCCAAACTTGGTTGTCCTTGAATCAAATCCTTCTTGTTAAAAGATTTTGTGAATTTAAAACTTGACAGGAGACATTTTTTTTCCCATAATAGAGATTTTGATACAAATCTGGAAATGTGTTGAGATGTTGTAATTTCTCATGTTTTTGTGTGTTTTAAACCTGTTTGTGTATAAAAAAAAAAAAGAGAATGTTTATCTACAAAAAAACCATGGTACCCAAAACACAGTTCGTTTGGAACGAACTTACTATTTTGTGCCCGTGCGTTGCCTCGTACTAACCCTGCGTTGGGGTTTTCCATTGTTTTTTCTTGATGAATGAGGCGAGTTTGTTTAAAAAAAAAACGGAGCGGTCGTTGGGGTTGGAGGGCGGGGAGCGGAGCTCCACCCGCTCGCCCCCCCCTCTCCCCCGCTCACTCCCCATCTGCTCCCCCCGTTCGCCACCCCATGGCTTCCACCTCCGCTCGCGTGCGTATGTTTTCGGTGGCCGCGGCACTGCAGTGGCCGCAGGGGCCGCGGTGGCCGCAGGGCGCCGCGGGCCTGCGGGCACCGCAGTGGCGCCGCCACACAAAAAGAAAATCCCCTGCGTTAGGGCTCGCTCGGGGCTCGAACGCTATGTCTCTTACTTAACTTTTAAAATGTTTTTTTTTATAATTGCACTTTCATTCGGTATTTTATGCATGGGTTCATGGTATTTATTAAAAAGGGATGCTTATTTAAATAGTTTTATTTCAAGCAATATTTGTTATAAAAAAAAAAGGGGTTGGGAGTTATAATTTTAGTAAATAAAGTTTATATATACATATATATATATATATATATATATGTGTGTGTGTGTGTGTGTGTGTGTGTGGGTGTGTGTGTGTGAGTGGGGGTTAAACACGAAGTAGTGTATAATATGTAAAAAAGCAAAGAAGAGTCTGAATGATAAGGGAATCTAGAATTAATATAACGAAATTAAACTTAGCCCTTTTATATTATTTAATCTTAAATTCAGCTCTTTTATGTCTGTTTTATTAACTCATCCCAGATTGCAAAAAATATATATATATATATATGCTTGGATTTTAGAGGTTAAACATATAGCAAATCTATACCTATGAACAAGTTATTAATCTCATACTGATTACATCATACTCGGGTTAGTACTCACTACTAACATGGAATAAATGGTATGGTGGATTAATATGAGTTAAAGCAAAAGCTAATTTAGCAAGCCTACCGATGGATCGACATTAATAGTTAGAGCACTATGGTAAACGAATACCTCTACCGGATAATGCCTATGCTGAATTTAATCTTCTATTGTTGAATTTGGTTATGTAATGGTAAGTCTTGACATGATAGTGTTGGTTGCAAGTTGGTCAAGCCCCTAATTAGGAATCCGTCAACAAGAGTATCCAGGATTGTTTGTTTCTTTTTGTTTGTTATGACTCAATTTGACCCGCTTCTAAAAGGGATCTTTATGTAATTAACATCCGAGGTGTCTGTTGTATATTGATTTTATTCGCCTAAGTGGCAAGATGTAAAAGACTCATAAAGCATGTATTTCTAACAACATAATACCAAAGGGGTCTTGCAGTTGAGCAGACCCGGAGATGTAGCCCATCCGGGGTGAACTCCGAGATCATATCTGTGTTATGCGATGTTTATAGCGTACTTTGTTTTATGTTTTAAATTATCTTGAATGGTTGTATTCTTGCAAAGTGTAAAGTGTTAATTAAATGAATTCAAATTTAAATGTATAACATTTTTCATATGGATAAACGTAGTTATTCAAGTTCATAAAACGTTGTGAATTACGAATATGGCATGGTATTTAAATATTGAAATTAAAGTGTGGAAAAAAGTAAATTGGTAATGTTAATTTAAAATGTGATAGTGGAAGAAATTTAATTAGAATTACTTTATTGGATTAACTTGATATTAAGTACATATATGGAATGAATGTGAAAAGGAAACAAAGTTAAAATTTATGTCATAATTCCTAGATTTAAAACTAAAGAATGAACATCATATAAATATCTATCTGTTTACCTTAGTAAATGAATCACGCCATGTCAATTATGTTTCATTACATTGAATGAATTTGATAAGTTATTTCACGTTTAAATCTTAACAATAATCCTCATCAGATTAATTTGATAATTCGTGAGGACTCAACTAGGCATCCATGTTGTATATTGGATGGATATACTTAATAATCCATGTTGTAATTATAAATCAATAATCCTCACCAGATTACATTTATAATTGGGTGAACTCAATTGGATATCCATATTTTTAATCCCTTATAAAAGGAATCCCTCATGAAAGCTAAAGTTAAACTAAAATGGAAAAGTAATTGAATTGTTGTTTATACATTAAATCCTAGTAAAAGTATCTCTCTCATTTTAAGATCATTTAACAAGAAGAGAACAAAACAAGAGATATGCAAAAAGATAATTGTATTTTAATCCGAATAGAAGAACGTCATGATGATCTTATTACTTTAATCTTGAAATGTTAAATATTATCTTCCTAACTATATCTTAAAGTTAAAGGATGAACTCTTGTGGCTCAAATACATTTTTCATGTAATGATTCTAGCCATCTAGTATTATTATTTTTAAACTTCAAGTGAATTCCCATGGCTACTCACACTATACCTATCATAAGAATTTTCAACCCATCAGTTGGCTACGCATGGAACCAAATGAAGGGATCTCACTCTGATTGTTGTAGTTAATCCCTAAGGAACGAATTCTTCCTATGAACCATACTTTTTAATATTTAAGAAAGATATCAAATGTGGGTGAATATCTTAAAATCAAATGAAGGAAACCATGCTTTACTAACCGTAGTTAAACCTTAAATGAATGAATCTCATTAGGCATATTTTTAAACATTAAAGGGTGAAATCAATTGTGAAAGGTTACCACAAACCCAAGGAATGAATTTCATGAACCTCTTGGGGGGGCCTCTTAATGTAATTATGAAATTAAGTGCATTGAATGAATAACTCCTTGATGGCCTCCTAACCTCTAAAGTAAATGAACGCCTCCTAAAATTTTAAGACGTCATATCCTTGAACACATATGTAATTAAGATCTATGCATTATCCTGTAAATAAGATATCCAGATTTATGGACCTGTTGATGCAAGTTGAGTTAGGTGTGAGGTTATGTAATCGCGTTAGGAAACCTCTTAGGATTGTTTGAGCCTTCCGCTGTGATATCTAAGTTGTCAGATAACTCCAATGTATTTTAATGTCGTGCCTAATTATGAATTGAGTTAACTTCAGCTATCTTAATGTTGTAACTTTGTATTAACGCTCTTAATTATTATTAAAAAATAAAATAAAATTTTACACTCTATTTGAGTGTTTTTAACTTAAACCCTTAGGGGTTTCCTGGCGGGGCATTACAGAAGGGTTATGGCCAAAAGAGTTATGTGTCAGGACATATGACAATGCTGGGATGAGAAAACCAGTGCAACTATGGGTTTCTTCATGGGACCAGAGGTATGTGAATAATCAATATTGGCATTTTGAGAAGTTCTTTGTCAAGCCATTATATAGACTGTTGGGATGCTTGTGCGATCATGCCCTTGCACCAGAGGTTCAAAGATTCCTAAGACCAAAAGATTTCATTGAAGATCCCTCAATTGAACACAATTGGGGAGATTGGTATTGTTTTTCAGACTGCACACAAGTCAGGGTATACGGGTTCAAAGGGAGACCATACTTACTACCACTTATAGTCCCTAACAGAGTGACTTGTCTGGAAATTGTGAGGCAACTGTCAATAGTGAGTACAAAACATCTAACAAGCCATGGGAAATAATCAATTGTACCTGGGTTGTTAGTATTTTCAGATTTTATTGTGAAAAGTTCAAAGAGTTATGGCTTGCTGCACACAAAATTGGATTATTATGGCATGGCTATGGGGTTTCCAAGGCCCAATTTCAATCTTGAAGGATACATAAGGATAGCCCGATCATCACAAAAGCTAAAGGCTGGAAAGCATAAATCTTACCTACTGAATGACCACATTGAGAACATTGGCGATGAAGAGGCCAGAGTGAAGTGAATAAAGTTTGAGAAAGCAATGTAGGCTTATAAATGGAAGCTTTTTAGAAGGAAAATGGATGAGAACATGCTACAAAAGATTGAAGACCCCTTGGAGTTGGTCAAAAAACTTTAGGAGCATGAATTGGAAATACTTGAGGGTGTCTTGTCTCATGTTTTTAGGGATTACATTGATATTATTAGGAATATAGAGCCTTTGGCTCATATGTCTCCTACTTCCACATCTGGCATCATTCCATTCACTCCTCGAGAGGATTACCCCCTAGTTGTGAAGAGGATACACCGATAGACTTGGCAACAGGACAAATGAATGTCCGATAAGTGTCTGACATCAGATTCCTGGAGCATGAGGATTTCATTGCTGATAGTGACTTTATCGCTTCCAAGGAGTTCACCACATTCCTCTATCAACATAAAGGATCTCAAATTAGGAATAACATGAGAAATAGTGAAGAAGAGCAGCAACTTCGAAAGTTACAAGAGGAGATGGATCTTGTGATGAGAGAAATGATACCTGAGAAGGGAAGACAGTTGCTTAAGGAAGCTGGTGTGCTATTATACTCTAGATGGGACATGAACTCTGCCTTGTTGTTTGATGGATTCCTCAAGAAACAGGACCCAAGTAGGCAAATGATGCCAAAAGAGATTGATAAACTCTTTAGAGGATCAGGATATGATCCAGATCAGAAGGCTCTTCTACAGTGGGCTATCTATCCCAAAGATAAAAGACCTATATTGGTTGATACAAAAGAAGCTTTTGGATATTTGATGGTGCAACAGGTTGGAAAGACTGACCCTAGAACAACTGCCAAACTAAATTTGGATGTCACTAAACTGAACCAAGATCAGATATAGTTTCTGGTCCGAGAAAATTCTACATACAAAAGCCTATATGAGAAAACTGATGAAGAAAAACAGAGGCTGCAAGCAAGATTGCTTCAGATTGATACAGGCACCAGTCAAATAGGGATGACATACGGTGTTGATAGAGATGCCATGGATGCCTTGATAGACATTATGTATTGGAGGAACAAGGTCAAAAAGACATCTCGACAAGTAGAAAAGGTACAACAAAAGATGGATAAGTTGATTCTGGAGATCATTGAACATAGGTTCAGAAGTATGATGCAAGTTGTAGAAATCTATTGGAAAACATACATTGGAACAGTCAGAGCTTTGAAAGAGCATGAAAGGCTCAAGTCTCGGTTGGAAGACATGATGAATGACAACAATCCGATTAATATAGGTGAGAAAATTGAAGTTGAGGCTTAGTTGAAGTCCCATGATGAATTGGCAAATCAATTAAGGAAAGAGCTTCAGAGGCTAGACGATGGGAATACCCCTAGGGTGCCCTCTTTTTATAGTAATGGTGAGTTAGTATTGTTGGAACAGTGGAAACAAGAGTTTAGTGATGAGAAGAATCGAGCAGTAGCAGAGTTGGATCGGGACGAAGAATTTTCACTCTGTGTTAACCATATTCTATCCAATCATTTCCAAATAGAAAGCGACATGAGGACACTAAACAATGACATTCTAATGTATAAAGATGATAAGTACATTGAACACATAGGAATGCTGAACTTGTTTATCTCCCAGTTTGTTAACAAAAGTGCTAATTAATAGTTATGTGCTGAAAAGCCATGATGCTTGGTGACAATGTATACCCTCATATAAATGAGGGAAATTTTGTAACAATAAGGATCATTAGAGAAGAAGTACAATATAGCCTTAGGCTTACTATTGTACCATTTTATGAACATACATAATATAATCAGCTGTCTTTCCTTTGTGTATATGCTGTGGATTACTGCATCTTTCTGTAGGCAGTTGCTTGTGATATTATCTAAAGGAGATAAGGTTACTTGCGTTCTTCCAGGAAAACTCTGTGTTTCATATTATGGATTTGAACAAAAGATTTACTTGCGAATATCATTTTGTATATAGTGCGCTTGCATATTATCTCAACCATGGTGCGCCTGCATATGTATATAGTTTTGTTTATAGGTGGAAAGCCTAAGGTTCAATGTCAAACTTGGTTTCTCTGATACCATATGTAATATTCCATTAATTCTATACTTAAAGAAAATAAATTGTGATCTTTATTAAGATAAAAAGTTGAGCATTTCAAAATAAAACATAACTACTTCAGTTGAAGGAGAAAACTAACTAAATGTTCTTCAACATAATAAGAATCTAACTAATTTATCTAAAAGGAAGGTAATCTTTTAACGATAAAAAAAATTGAACAAATATTATTAAGCTAATCAATATGAGAAAGGAATTCAAATGGCCAGTTTCATCACTTAGATAAAGCATCACCATCTTGGCCAAGGTTTTAACATTGCAAGCACCAATGCGTTGTTAGTGTTCACCTCCCTTGCTTGACTTGTACATCCAATTCTTGAGCTCAACAAACTCACTAGTTACCAACCATCTAAACAAGCAATCTGCTTAATGTGTACTAACAATAATGGTTATTAACGACCATCATATGATAAATAGCATACACTTGAGCTAACTAACTCACTGGTTTACTAGCCAACTATCTAGCGAACTGCTTAATGTCTACTAAGAATAACGGTCATAAATGACCATCATAAGATAATTAACATACACTTGAGTCAATTGATTCATTGGTTACAAAACTTCTAGGTTTAGCTGATCCAATTCGTTACATAACAGTCTCATGTCTATTGACATTAACGGTTTACAAGGACCTTCATGGGATTGTGACATAACCTAACAAGCCAACTGCTACAAATCCCCTATCTCTAACAAGCTTCAACTGTCATCATGGAATTAAACCTAATACAACATTGGTTCCCTTATTTAGCTAAATTAACATATCATATTATGACTCAACAAAAAATAGAGTTCTAATATATTTTTTTGTCTTTCTATATTCCCAAAAGTATGCATCTAATTGATGATAAGAATCATTCTTCAGGTCTTGCAACCATGGAGACTATTATAATCTAATTATAACTGATGTGTATTGATTCCAAGATGAACCATATTCGGTTGAACTATGAGTTAAGAGTGGAAAACAAATAAACATAGAATAGCTACAAATTATAGCACGTTATTGTGACTATAAGATAGAAACCATCCTAGGAGCCTCCAATATATCAAAAGTTGAGAAAGTAGCAATCTTACTGTACAAAGATAGTGATCACTATAAAGTTGCAGTCAAGTTCAAAGCATTGATTTGTGGGAACAAAGGGTTTCATATGGGGATAGAGAAGTCTCATGAAATATCATGACAATCATAATCATAATCTAAAGATTAGTCAAATCTTCAAGATAGATTGGTGATAGTGCAGTCATTCTATTGAGCATCAAATCTGAATTAAGTAAAATATCTTGATTTGAGAAATTAAATCATAGAAGCCATCTCTCTTTGGAAGAAATCATCATTTTCATTGATACCATAATAACCCATAAGTTATCAAACAAGTCTAAAAGCATTCTATCGAAATATCTAAGATTCAAACAGTATCAATGAGACCCAGCAATGTCTCATCGATATAAAAGGGGCATCGAAGAAAGAAAACACCGATCAACTTCAGAAAGGACTCATCGAAGATAGTAACTCCATCGATAAAAGATATCGACGAAAGTGGAGATGGTTCTCATCAACAAGAAAAGGTCTTCGAAGATAGAACACTATTGGTAAAAAAAGACTCACCAAAAGAGATGGTCCCACCAACAAAAGGTATCGAATAAAGTAGAGGTGGCCCCCATCGATGAGAAAAGGCTTTCAAAGAAACAATATCATCGATGCAATATAAAGAAGATTCACCAAAAGAAGCATTCTCATAGAAAAAGTGATATCGATAAAACAGAAGAAAACTACATTGATGAATGATATCGATAAGGATATGAGTTTCGATGGGAGGACAAAAGAAGTCACCAAAGTCCAAAGTCTCTTCGACGTGAAACTCAGCGGACAATAAAAAGATTTCGATGAGAATATGAGTTTCAAGGAGACTAAAGGGCATGTCTCCGATACATGGTTTCATCGATACAACTTTATTGGTGGAAGATGACAAAGAGAGGATAAAAGGGGCTTCGGTGAGACAACAGACCCATTCATCGAAGGAGCATAGTGATATTGATGGAAAAAGCATTTTGATGGAAAACTAAAGGAAGTCATCGAAGACAGTAACTCCATCGATAAAAGATATCGAGGAAAGTGGAGATGGTTCTCATTGACAAGAAAAGGTCTTTGAGGATATAACACTATCGGTGCAAAAAGACTCACCGAAAGAGATGGTCCCACCAACAAAAGGTAACGAAGAAAGTAGAGGTGGCCCCCACCAATGAGAAAAGGCTTTCGAAGAAGCAATATCATCGATACAATATAAAGAAGATTCACCGAAAGAAGCATTCTCATCGAAAAAGTGATATCGATAAAATAGAAGAAAACTACATCGATGAATGATATCAATAAGGATACGAGTTTCAATGGGAGGACAAAAGATGTCACCAAAGTCCAAAGTCTCTTCGACATGAAACCCGACGGACAACAAAAAGATTTCGATGAGAATATGAGTTTCGAGGAGACTAAAAGGCATGTCTCCAATACACATGGTTTCATCGATACAACTTTATTGGTGGAAGACGAGAAAGAGAGGATAAAAGGGGCTTCGGTGTGACAACAGACCCATTCATCGAAGGAGCATAGTGGTATCGATGGA
Organism: Cryptomeria japonica; assembly: GCF_030272615.1. Taxonomy (NCBI): domain Eukaryota; kingdom Viridiplantae; phylum Streptophyta; class Pinopsida; order Cupressales; family Cupressaceae; genus Cryptomeria; species Cryptomeria japonica. The sequence goes on along the minus strand of NC_081411.1, from coordinate 453,610,823 downwards.
AAACTAAAGGAAGTCACCGAAGCCCAGGGTTTCTTCGACATAAAAAGGGACCAATGGATACCAGATAGGTATCGGTGAGGAGACGACAATACTCAATTTGTTTATCTTCTAGTTTGTTAAACAAAAAATGTTGGTTATCGGTTATATGCCGAAAAGCCACAACGCTTGGTAATAATGTAACTAGCAGACTCATCGAGAGGTGGTGGGTTTAAAAATTGTCTTTACATAATAATTCCTATAGAAATATAAAGACTCTGTAGCCCAAACAGGGAAGAAAGGCACTGGTCATCTATATAATACAATTCATCAGTTCACATTTCATTTTAAAGCAATAGGAGTAGCTGAGTAGGAAATATAGAGTAGACTATAAATAGTGTATATACATAAATTTCAAGCATAGAAATCAAATAATTTCTACAACAACAATCTTGAACTCATCTGCTATATCTCCATCCTGGCAATTTATGCCATTCTGAGATGCATTAGGTTAGTCTCAGTCACTAGAAAACAATTTGCAACATGCATTAGGAGTTGTCCTCCTTACAAATAGTGCAACATTAAAAAGGTATTATCAAAGCTACAACCACAATTCAAAGAGGAAGCTTACAAAGATAGGACAAAGCTAGGTACAGTCATAAGTCAAGGCAAATTCATAGTTGAAACTCAGTCCAAAATAGTGAAGAAGTGCAACAAATGACATCAGAAGTCTAAAGAAGTATTATAGCAATCACGAGTCAAGGATTAATGAAGAGATTTTTTCCATCCATGATACAATCCTTAAAAGCATCCATGATACAATCTCAAACACACTTTTCACCGTTCTCTTGGTAATAAAAAAACTTACAAGGATGAGGCATATTCATTACTTACAAGTAATAAAAAAACTTACAAGGTTGAGGCATATTCATAACTTTTGTAGTCCTACCTTGGATATCAACACTAGAAGCAACTCATAATGTTCATGTACAGACAAGACAATATGGGAGCTCATTATACCCAGCAACTTGTGGTATTGTTGTTCGTGTTGGCTCTGTTGGACCCTGCAATTAAGATTCAATATACATTATTCAATAAGATTAACTGTGCAACATAATGAAATATTGAAAAGTGTGTTACCTTGTTGAGCCTCACTTGATTTCGAGAATAGTTTAATATTCTCTACTTAACAGGGCCAGCCACGTGAAGGTGGAAGCTCATTTGCCCCCCCCCAAACATCACTCTAAATTCCCCGTTAACATCTTATAACATTCATTCATTAATTCTTTCTACCATTAATAAAATAGAGCATTCATTCATTAGTATCATATAACTTTCATTAACACATAACATTGATTAACATTAATTAACACACAACATTCATCAATATTAATTAACACATATCATCCATAACCATTAATTAGCACATAATTACATTCACTAACACATAAAAATGAGTCATTATCAAATAAGTTAGATTACAATCATTTCTTTCTTTGTTTTTTCTTTGAAGCTATGAAAAGACTAAGTGGAACATTGGTTTCTTCATCATTTCCCCCCTCTGTAGATGTTCCGTCAACTGCTCATGATCTCAATGTATGCCTAGTCCTATACTGAGGACGAGGACACTGAAGCGAAGGGGGGTCCTCTGCAATAACAAAGAAATGGGTTAAATTCAATTTTTTTTAATTATTGTTACAAGTATTTCATTAATTTAGAGAACATAATTGTTGTGCTCTTTACCTGATGGGGCCACATCATTTTGTGTAGCCTCAACCTCAACATGCTGAACACCCTCTAGATCTGTTGGAGTTGAAATACTAAAGGTTACATTAATGCTAAACACCAATTGCAATTATATTTGTTTAAAGCAATAACAATTGTCCTCTTTACCTAAGTGGGGAACATCACATTCTTGAGGTGTTGTACCTAGATCATGCTCCACTTGCTCACCACTGACTACATGCTCTAAACTATTAACAAAAAAGGTTACATTAATTACTACTCTAATTACAAATTAAGATGTTTAATTGTATTAATAGCTAAATAAATAAATTTAATGGCAAATGAATACCTCCACTACTGGGATGCACATCTGGACCTTCACGTGCAGGTGGTGTTTCACAATTAGCAGGCTGCATTCCAATGACATGCACATTGTTATCATTGCTTTCTTATTAAAAAAAAATATAGTCACTTTATGTTGGAACTCAACATCAATTAGATTATTGGTAAAGTATTCAATTTGAAACAACTTCCATTTACCATATTTACCTGTGTGACGGATGCACTCGAATGTTGTGTATTCCCACTCAATTCTCATAGCTGATCAGCCACGGTTGAATAGCCTTGCTGGTAGGCAATTCTCTTGTCATCTTCTGTGGGCGCTCTATTGAATTCAGAGCCCTGCATTTTTGCTTGGTACCATGAATTTTCCTTGCATTGTTTGATAAAAAAAAAACGTTTGCAATTTATTAATATTTTGATGCAATATTTCGTTTACATGAGATACTTATAATTCGTGCAACAAGTTTCATGTAACCACCAGAGCCGAGTTTGTGTTGCTTGTGTTTTTCTTGCCTTGCCTTGGTTGCCTTTGACGTGTCACTCAGTCTATAAAAAGTTTGAAATATGTTAGATTATATAAATATACAGAGTAATTAATTAGTACATAATTACATTCTGAATAGTATCCCATACCTTCTTCTGGCATCTAGTGGTGTATTTCCTTTTTTCCTTTCAATTCTCTCCTTGGCATCCAAAATTAGGTCCTTCCACTCCCTCTCTGGAATCATGGGGGGACACTCGTACTTTAGGTTCCTCTCCAAATGGGTCTTGTATTGGTCCCTCACATACTTTAGATATGTGCTAGCTTTTTCAAGGAGCTTGGTTTTGTCAAAGGTGTCATTTCCAAACCACTCAACCATTTGGTTTGTCAATTCATCTTTTAACCTTTTTTCTTGGTCATTCCACCTTTTAAAGCAAAAACAAACCTATTAGATTCAGAAATGAACTGAAGCTACATTTATTACACTTCAAGAAATGGATCAAAGTTAAACTATTCCAGCAATGATATGAAATCAAAAGTGGATAAGGGTTAGTTCACATATGATGTACCACCTTTTACGTATGGTGGGCCCAAATATCTGCAATGCAATGTCACTAAGATGTTTATAGAAAATATCATTGCCTGCAAAAAATTCATGGGATCATTAGTCCAAAACGAGTGATCATAAAGTAAATTACAATTAGAGTATATATAATAATAATTTTAAAGTACCTGGAACCTTTTGTGTCTTTAAGGGAAGCATTTCTTCGTCGCTCACCACCAATGTGGCCTACAACATTCCCGTACTAGCAATACAAGAAGATCTAGGAAATGATGGTATGTTATCAGCAGTAGTCGCCTTTGGCACATCCTCATGTGCATCTCCTCCTACAAAAAATGAATCCACTATGAAATGGCATTAGAATTCAAGAAATAACGCTTGAAGGGAAATAAACACATGACAGAAGATAGAGAAAAAGAGGGATCTACCAACAGTGAGCGGGCCAATATGACATGCACTAGAGGATGTGTGCATGCTACGTGTTGCCGACATTGCAGTCAGCAATACAGGTTAGGGTGACCTCTGATGAGGCGACGGTGGCATTTGCACAGTAACATTGACAACACCTAAAGAATAATACATTAAATATATCAAACATTAAATATATGAAAATTTCAAGAATTGTAAACAAGGACGAACCTTTATTTTGAAAATTGACAGTATCAAGTATGATGTGTTTTGGGTACTAAGAGTGATAAGTCAAGCAAGTGATAATACAAGAAAATCATCGTCACCTGAAGATCCTGCAACACCCTGATCATGGGAACAACTTTCATGAGGGTGGATAAATTGCTGTAAAAACAATACGTACATATTTTAGTTAATGACATAAAAGAGAATAAAATATAAACCATTATTGAACTTTTGTTATAATTAAAGCTTTCATTACTGCTTACTTGCAAGTTTTCTATTGTCTTATACAATAATTTCACCCTCTGTTGTATCTCATCAGTGGTAGGATGCACGGCTGCCAAAGAAACAATCTCTTTTCTAATTTTTATAAGAGGCATTTTAAAGAATTTCACAAGGTCTGTGGGATCTTCAGGGTCATCATTTCTTAACCCTAATGATTCCACATCCATAGAAAGGTGCTCAGGTACTGCAACTCCCTTTCCCTTTCCCCGAACATCTGTCTATGTCAAGAATATCATTAACAATTACAAAATTAGTATAAATCACTAAAAAAAAGAAAATAATAATGTAACAGTTTGCTTCTATCTAATTTGTACAATTACAATGAGGTTTACCTGCTCGGTAGAAGTGTCGCAAGCTACGTCTCTATCTGCGATATGTGATGGATCCATGTCGGCCTATGACAAAGAAAAAATATAAAAAATGTTAGCAAAATTACATAGTACACAACATGAACAACATGAACTTTGTAGACAAAAAGAGTATTAAATAATAAAAAGATGTTGTCATTAAAATCATCACACAGGGTGACAACATCACACAGGGACTATACCTGAAATCAACACCATCAATTGAGCATCATGAATTAATTATGTAATGGCATTAGAATTCAAAACATAATGAATTAATTATGTAAAAAAAATTCTATGAAGAAGTCAATATTAAATAGATAATATACTAATTGCATACCTCATACATTTCATTCTTCATCATCATGAACATCAAGGTCATCATCGCCAACACCATCATCATCATCATCATCATCATCATCGTCGTCATCATCATCATCATCATCATCATCATCATCATCATCATCATCATCATCATCATCATCATCATCATCATCATCATCATCATCATCATCATCGTCGTCATCATCATCGTCGTCGTCGTCGTCATCGTCATCACCATCACCATCACCATCACCATCACCATCACCATCACCATCACCATCACCATCACCATCACCATCACCATCATCATCACCATCACCATCATCATCATCATCATCATCATCATCATCATCATCATCATCATCATCATCATCTTCTTGTTCTTCTTGTTCTTCTTCATCATCATTGAGAAATTGTCGATCGTGATCATCATCCACTTCATCTTCTACTTCTTCGGTATCTTCTTCTTCCATCACATTATACTTTATCGACCTTCCTCTTGGATCATGTCTAACAACAAATGACCAACCCAGTTTATGTGGAACCTCTGAGTAAAATACTTGCTCACATTGGCTTGGAAGAACATATGGCCCATCCCCAACTGGTTCAAATGACCTTGTATTTAGCATTATAAAACCATTATCATGTTCAATAATAGTTCTATCAGGATCATTTTTATTCAATCGTAGCCTGTACCATTTGACGACGAACAAAACTAATTTGAAGGAATTAAAGTCTGTCACAACCCTCCTTTATCACCTTTTTGTTTTAAATACAAAACTCTATTATATTCCTTGGATAAATTATTGAATGAATATTGTAAGGGAATAAAAATAATAAACCACACACATGGAAAATACATATATATTTTTAATTTGTTATTTAATTTTCCTCACCCAAATTAAGGCACATGTTGTAGGAGGAATAAGAAGCTTCTAGAGGCTTCTCCACCTCCTTGCATGTAACTCCTCCCACTAAGCCTAATCAATTTGCATGGAGGCCAAATTGGGAGAGAATCTTTTTTTTTTTCAATTAATAATTAGGTAGTGGGAAATTGAAAATTCTTTTATAAAAGAGGTACAAGATTCAAAATAGGTGTTGGCTATTTCCATAAGAAATTCTGCAAGTTAAATTCTCCTTTGTAGTCCATTTTCATTGGTAGCTAAGATTTTTGTTGGGAGGATTTCTCTTCAATTTGGAGGATCAAGGAAGACTCTACACCATTTTCAAGCACCCAGGTTCCTTCAACTTAGTTTATGCATCTTATTCTTGTGGTAGATTAGATTTGATTAAATTATTTATGAGAATGAAATTCATTTGTGTTTTGTTAAGAATTAGTTTTAGATTTTGTAGAGAATGAGATTCATTGTTTAAATGAGATTCATTGTTTAAATGAGATTCATTGTTTAAATGAGATTCATTGTTTAATTTCTTGATAAGAAATTAGTTTTAGATTTTGTAAAGAATGAGATTCATTGTTTAAATTTTTGATAAGAAATTAGTTTTAGATTTTGTAGAGAATGAGATTCATTGTTTAAATTTTTGATAAGAAATTAGTTTCAGAATTTGTAGAGAATGAGATTCATTGTTTAAATTCTGATAAGAAGTTAGTTTCAGATTTTGTAGAGAATGAGATTTATTGTTTAAATTCTTGATAAGAAAATTAGTTTCAGATTCATTGTTTAAATTCTTGATAAGAAAATTAGTTTCAAATTCATTGTTTAAATTCTTGATAAGAAAATTAGTTTCAAATTCATTGTTTAAATTCCTGATAAGAAATTAGTTTCAGAAGTAGATTAAATGTTTTAGGGAAATTAGATTCATTGTCTTCAGTTTATTTTTGATAAAAAATTGGACCTCCCTGTGTGTATAAACAATTTTCTCTTTTCTCTGTGAACAAACCTCCCTGTATGTATAAATAAATCGTCTCCCTTCTCTGTGAATAGACCTCCCTGAGTAAAGAACAAAAGAGATAAAAAAATAAAAGAGAGAAGAAAAACCCTCTCTGGTTATTGCTTCATTATATTTTATCCCTGGAAATCAATCTGCAACATTGTTATTGCCTGTTATATACCCTGCTCTGGGTGATTTTCAATAAATTAAAATACAATACTCCTGTGTAAAATAATAATAATAATAATATTGTATATAAAAACATATATATATATATATATATATATATATATATATATATATATATATATATATATATATATATATATATATATATATATATATATATATATATATATATATATATAACGAAAAAAAAAATGGAAATCGTTCAAACTTTATGAAAAATCCTCTTACGCCTCCGTAACGCACGACATTCCACGTTCTATGGTGGCAGCTTGCATGGACGGTTTCAATAAAACCGTCGCAGGGGTACGGGGGGCCCACGGCATCCCCTCATCCCTGCGGACCTGCGCATGCAGGGCCACAGGGGTGATGGGACCCGTGGTCCCCACCCCGCAACCCTCTTTACTATCATAACAAAAAAACAAAGCCTTTTTGCCATTTGGTATAATTAGATTTTACTATTTCGAAATTTGAAGTTTTAAATTGGGTTTTTCTTTTTTAAAATATATAATAATCTAAGTTAATTGCCATTTAGTTAAATTTTTAAAGTTTGGTAATAATGACATTTAGGAAATAATGATCTTTTTTTTTCCTTAGTGTAAGTTTAAGGATATTAAATTTTGACTAGAAAAAAATGGGATTAACGTGTAGCAAGTTCGTAACTAAACTATCCTTAATAAACTTTAAAATATCCTTCTAAAATTTAGTTACTCAACCCATCAAGAATCATTGGGGCACTTGATTGGTCCTTAGAGATTAACCTACATTAATACAAATGCTTAGATTTAATCGTTATTTTGGGCTCGCTAAATCTTCTTACGTCATGCAAATTTTTCATAGATTAATTGCTTTTATTAATGGATCATAGCATGCGAAATTATTTATGGAATAATTATATCTTTCATGCAATTACTATTATGCAAGTTTCGTGATGGTCATTATTATGCAAATTATACTTCAAGTAGTTACTTCAATTAATTACGCTTTCATTTTTGATATTCGTAGTTAGAAAACTAAACAAAGGAAGTTGGATAACCAAAACTAGCAGTGTTTGGTATATATGGTGCCTCTGGGTCACGCTTACGGGTAATGTCGTCGTGTTGAACTACTGCACTTAACGCCTAATAAAGCTGCATTAACGACGTCTGTGGCATCGTCCCTATAAATCGTCGGGGAGTAATAAGGGACATTTGGAGGTTAAAAATCCAAGGGGCGGGTAATTCCTCTTGGATCGATAATTTAATAAGATAACTTTTAAATGAATTTTACATCCGTTGAGATAAACCATAGTAAACCCCTCTTAGGGATGGTCAAGTTAAAAGCTCTCATGAAATTTACTTTCTTTATTTATTTATTCATCTTGAAGGGATATTGGTGATTTGCAATTGGGTGACGCTCATGATAAGTATTAGGGTCTAGTTATTTTGTTTAGGCCACAAGCAATTAGGCCATCTTGAGCCTTCGCTTAAGTGCTACCATCGTGGGTAGCAACCGCAGAGAAACTGTCTGGGACACTGACCCTAGAAAGGGTTGCGTACCCACAAATCAGTTTACATCAAACCATAGATTAGAAAATAGAACTACATACTTTACGCCTTGATCCCGTGCCGAAGCGGGTATGTAGGCAGTCTTGGGACGGAGTTGTCCCTCGTACTCAGGCGTTCGTGGGTGGGGTCTAGGTTTGGTTGAGTAAGAATCCTAATTGAAAGATAAGATAATCAAACTTAATTCAATGCATACTCGGAAGGAATCCCGTATGGATTCGCTTGACTTCCCGAGGCTTTAAGCCAAATTCCGAGGCGGAATTCAAGCTTGTATTATTTTTTATTTTTTACTCCTAAGGACGGCGACCTCGGTGCATTCTTGTTAGAAGAATGTAGTACTTAGTGAGTGGCTCAGGACCTGAATGGTCCCGATGAGTCTAAGTCTCTGGCCAGAGCATCTCCTATCCCATTTGGATAGATGCCTACCCCGTATGGGTAGATGCCTATCCCGTATTGGATAGATGGAATTTACGTCCCATATGGACAATTGCCTAACCCGTATGGTTAGAAGCTCATCCCGAATGGATGAATGCCTAATCCTAATTGGATGGATGCCAAGAGTATGCAATTGAATAAAACATAATAAAGGAAAAAAAAAAATATACTCAATTTTTGTTGGATGAAGTGTGTTGGGTTATTACAAAGTCACACTCAAGTATATCATCCAAAATGCCATAGTATCAATTTTGAGACTATTGAGGATGAATGTCATTTCTCGATGAAATATTTGTCACCTCAAAGACTGCAGTGATGCTAGAATCACAAGTTTTCTTCATGTCATCCAAATTTTTTATGCGAAATTTATGACCATTGCAGCACATAGCGTTGTGGTGTTTGACCTGCGATATGTCAAACATGTAAAATTCATTATATTGTGAGTTGATAAACATATGGTTGATTAATAAATTTATACATACCCATTTATCTCTTAAACCATATGCTAAATCAATTTCCCTTTGCGTAACATTGGAATCTCCATTACGATTTGCTTCTTTAACCAATGAAGCCACACCTTCCCATGTTAACGTGCATCCAGAATGCTGACAATGTTCAATCCATACCGTCATCCAATCAAGATTGTTTGCAATATACAAATGTAGTGCATCCCACTCTCAACCAACTGTACAAAAAATAAATAGACATCTTACAATCAATTTATTTTGAAGATTAAGAATTAATTAACTACAATAACATCTTATAATTACCTCTCACTTTCCTCAATCTACCTTTCCCCATCAAGTACTCCCCTTCGAATTTGTTAATGGTGTTGGGATCCCAAATGTGATCCACATGGATCTTTGCTGCAAACTTAGGAAGATATTCAGAATTGTACACCATAGTCTGGTATACCATATATCCCTCCACCATAGAACCCTCAGGATGTGCTCTTTGTCGAACCAAAGCCTTCAAAAATTTCAAGTGCCTCTCAACCATCCACATTGACCTAGTGTGTACAGGTCCACACAATTCAATCTCCTCAACTTGGTGTATGAGGTAGTGTTCTTGTGCATTGAAAAAAGCTGGAGGTAGACACTTTTGTATTTCACACATTAAATGAGGAATTTTTCTCTTCCAATATTTTATATTGTCTTTATGGATTTCTTTACATGACAACCACCTACAAGGTATTCAAGACGCAAAAAAAATATATTACATAAGAAGTAAAACAAATCGAAAATATAATATCTATACAATGAACTAAACAAATATCACTACTTACCTCATGTATTTTCCAAGATCATATATGACTTGCTTGACATTATTGTCGAAGCTGTCTAGGAGAGATAGAGGTAGAACGTACTGCAACAATTATAAAAATTATCTTTTAATTTTTTGTAACATAATGAAAAGTACATGTACATGCAGGTACTTAAATACATACTAAAAACACAAGAACATGAATTACCTTAATGAAGGTATGCCAATCATGCGTTTTCATCCCTGGCCCAAATTCACTTTTTTTTGATATGAGATTGTTTATGTTCGCAACAAATCCTGTGGGAAATCAAATTTTTCATATGACTTCTTTTATGGCATTGCTTTGTTGGTTTGTTAATAACCAAGGAAGCTCACTTATATTAATCTGGTCTCCATTGCTATTTGATTGAATGACATTTATCATTGCATGATTGGAATCCTGAATGTCACTACATATTTTGACAATTTTTTCTTTATCACGCCTTCCATCCAGTATTTTCCACACTAATACATTTGGACTAGATTTTCAACTGAGGTTTCTGACGGAGAAGGTATTGTGGCCAAATTTAAGTTTTTTTTGAAAAAATGCCCACATTCGTCGTAATTTTGATAGAAATTACCCATTTGGTTTCGACAAAAAAGGCATTAGCAATGAGAATTTTCTTTTTTTCAAAAAAGTGCTCGAGTTAGTCGTAATTCCAATGATAGCGACCATTAAAAAATAAAAAAAGAGGTGAGGCATTCATTTGTGAATTGCAATCCCACGTAGGCATTCATCGCGACTTCAACCCCCAAGAACATCAAACCCGCGTCGAAGGAAATCCCACACAGGAGGTAGATTTAAATTGCCCTAGTTTTTAATTTCATGTTGCAAAAAATATACATGTCGTGGTTAATTGTCCTAGTTTAATCTCGTAAAACCATAGAACTATGATTGAGGAGTGAGCGTTCAATTTTGTATCAGCAATCGCTTCCTCCCATATACGCGCGTGTTGATTGTTCACATGAGATCACATCTCTTTGCGGCATCGTATCAAACAATTCACAAGCCTTGTCCATGTTTCCACATTTTGCATTCATGTCAAGCAGGGCATTTGCAAGTACAACACCTAGCAAAATTCCTCTATCCATTATGCTTTGATGGATGTCCATACCCTGTTCCAAAGCTCCCATTTTTGCACAGGCAGGGAGGATGCTAGCAAAGGTTGTGGAATTTGGCTTTATGCCTTCCAATTTCATTTGCTTGAAAGTGTCTAAAGCCTTTTTGACAAATCCATTTTGTGCATATCCAACAATCATTGCAGTCCATGAGACAACATTTCTTTTAGGCATTCTATCAAATAGTTCATGTGCCTTGTCTATGCTTCCACATTTTGCATACATGTCTACCACGACAGTTACAACTACAACATCTGACAAAATTTCTCTATTCTTTACGCTTTGATGAATGTCCATACCCTGTTCCAAATCTCCCATTTTGGCACAGGCAGGGAGAATAGTAGCAATGGTCATGGAATTTGGCTTTACACCTGCCGATTGCATTTGCTTGAAAGTTTCTAAAGCCTTCTCAACAAATCCATTTTGTGCAGTTGCAACTACATCTGACAAAATTCCTCTATCTTTTATGCTTTGATGGATGTCCATACCCTGTTCCAAAGCTCCCATTTTGGCACAGGCTGGGAGTAGGCTGGCAAACGTAACTAAAGAAATGCAATGATCAGCTCCAAAGAGATCAAACCACTACTAACAAAACCAAGAGTCTAAAATATGATAGGGTAATAGTGTGAGCTGTCTTGAAATAAAATATTTTATTTTCAATTTCACCTAAAACATAATTACTCAGCCATTTAATGTTATTAATAAGTGTTTAATTTATGAAAGAGATAAATGGTTGGCCACAAGTACATGAGTTACTAAATGCACACAAATAAGTGAATTTGATATTCAAAACTATCTACAATGAATTAAATTCTTGTCCATTAGTCATTTATGTTTGCAATAAGCATCTTTCTTTGTTTTTCTTAATCTTTATTCATAGTTATGTGTATATTTCACATTCTATAATTAGGATATCAATTGCTATGGCTGAACACTAGCATGATGTTTGTGTTGTGGTATAGATGCGTGGAAACATAATTATGGGATTGTTATATTATAGAGATCATAAATCTAGATATCGCATATTAGTTATAGCTCTTCTTGGATTGAGTCTAAAGTTGACATACAGTCATAAACCCATTATTAGCAGATCTATCCATTTCTAGTAAAGACAATTGAGAAAGTCATTTTGATATTGAGAGTTTCTTATCTATTTACCTATTGATCATTATTAAGCCATAATATTTAGGTCTATTTATCTCTCTTGCAAAACCTCTGTAAGTGTCCTACATTGCCCCTACTACTCACTCTTCAATTCAGGAAAAATGGAGTTCTAAAGATTTGTTGCACAAGATGGTGTTGAACGTATCAACGAGGCTAGCATGGAAGGCATGTTCAAGCTTCCACTTGTACAACTTACAACAAATGATTTGTTGATAGAAGAAATTCTTGAAATAGGGATACAATCAAAAGACAAGTAAGTACATACAAACCTCCTCAGTTGAAAGTAAAATCCGTGTCTAAAAAGAGTACATTGAATCCCAATCCATAAACACAATAGAGATACCGATGGAGACTTAATTGGATGTAGCATGTCGCACCAAAGTTGTTAGAGTATGCTAAGCTAGTACATAATGTTTCGTAAAGCCACATTAGTATTTTACCTAGATCATTATCTACCAAAACTAACTATAGTAATCCTTTTTAGGATTAATTTCATGGTGCTTGATCTTCATTTAGTTCCACTTCTTGTTGGAGAAAAGAACCATTATTTCTTGAGGTAGATGAATATCACATCAACAAAGGACAAGACCCTTTCTAGAATATAACAAATTCTACTCCAACAAAAGATCATGGGGGTTTAACTAGAGATATTGAATAAGAGATAGACTTCTACTGCTGCATTAAAAGCATTGGCATGTTCTTTATTTATTGATGTAAACTCTTTGTGACACCACCACAACCAACAAAGGTGTAAAAAGTTGTTTGCAATGCATGGATTTTTAGGATTGTCCTTTGACAAAATAGAATTAAAGTATGGAAGCAGGATCTGCCAGCTCCCAAGGGAAAGACCATGTCAGACAATAATTTCTATTTTCTTGCCTGTGAAGAAAGACCATGTCAGACAATATCAACGAACGACAAAATAAGGAGACAATTGCTAGATTGTGGTCTAACTTGAAAAGAAAAGGTGATGGAAAATGTTATTGTCCATGCAAAATTTGTAAGGGGTTAAAGACTAGAAGACTTCTAATCAAAACAATGAAGAAACATTGTAGGCTGCATGGTCACATTGAAGGTGGACATGATTATCATCCATTGGTAAGTTTTTCATTATATCGTTTTGACAATTTATATACATAATAAATCATGTGATGATGAGATCATGATCACGGTTTATTTATGTATATCAATTTTATATAGGTTGAGCACCCCGAAGCACATGGTAGGGATCAACACAACCCTAAGAATATGGTTTTCGAAGTGGATGAACATGGAGGTGTGAATATCGAAGCTGAAGATAATGATCCCATGGAAGATGACGATCATAAGCCAGAAAACACAATTGAAGATGATGGTACAAATACATTGATCCATGACTCATTTAGTACTCGCGTAGCTGATCATGATGATGAAGATGACCTTGATTTTGTTCATGATGTCTCTCTACTTGAGAAGGCATTTGAGGCCCTTTATGAAGGCTTGCAGGCAACTCTTCTCTCCGCTATATTGTTGTTGGTGAACTTGAAGGTTATGAATGGTTTATCCAACATAACTATGTCACGTATGTTAAGGCATATCATATATGTCATAATAAACTGTGAATCATGTTGTACCATTAATATTCTTTATTATAACAAATTATATTTTGTTGCTATAGATTGATAGGTGAGTTTTTGTTACCACCATCAAATATTCTACCTCACTTATACCGAGAATTATCTGCCATTATGAAAGATATTGGAATGGAGTATCAAGCAATAGATGCTTGTCCCAATGATCATATTATGTATCACAAACAACATGAATTTCGAACTGAATGCCCTAAATGTCATATCAGTAGATATCGAACAGATCAAATAACAAAAAGGGTTCCTCGCAAGGTTCTTCGCTATATTCCCATTATTTCATGTATGCAACGATTATTCAAGTGCACTAGCTTGGCACAATTTATGGATTACCATGCACGCAATAGAAGTTGAGATGACATTATTCGAATGCCTGCGGATGGTTCAACATTTATGGACATAGAGGAAAAGTGGCCACACTTTAAAAAAGAACCTCACAATCTCAAGCTTTCATTGGCAGCGGACGGTGTCAATCCATTTGGAGAGATGAGATTTGTTTACTTAGTGTGGCATGTTTTTGTTATCAACAATAACATTCCTCCATGGATGTCAATAAAGAGGGAGCACATAGTGTTGGCAATGATTGTTCTAGGTATTTTATCATTTAAATATAGTCGTCTAAACTTAATTATAAATATTGCAGTAAAATGGTCATAATAATTATGTAATGTTTTTGTTCATTTGATTAGGTAAGTACCAAGTTAAAGATATGAATGTATATATCGAGCCTCTTATCGACGAGTTGTTGGAGTTATGGAATGGTGTCACTATGTATGACGTCTCTAGACCAATATGACAAAGACAATTTCAATTCCATGCGATGCGATGCTTCTATGGATAATACACGATGCCCCGGGGCTAACACATTTTTGTGGTACGTTATAGTGTTTAAGTTGTGCATGAACATTATAATTCAAAAAATTATCATATTTAATCCAATTATACATTATCTTGTAGGTCTTCAAACAAAGGGAAAATTTGCATGTCCTGTTTGTGGTCCAAAGATGAAATTTCATCATTCAAAAAGTTTAGGAAAGCAGGTGTTTGATGAGTATAGGCACTTTCTCCACAAAAATAATAAGTATCGAAATACTGAAAAACATCTTTTCAATGGTAAAGAAGAGAATACATCAAAGCCACAAAGAATGACACCTCACCTGTGGAAGTTGGAATATAATAGAATTAATCATCAAGGTAATGCCATTCCATCTATTGGTTTGTCATAAAACATCTTTTCTATTTTGTTTTGTTTACCGATGATGTGATTGATGATCATGAAGGTCGTGAAAGCATAAATGACTAGCTTCCTAAGGGAATAAAAAGTTATCCCCAACAATTTAGTAGGTTGCCCTACTATGAGCAGTTACAAATTGTTCATTTGTTTGATAGTATGCATATTGGAAAGAATATAATAGAGACAATATACCTGCTCCTTCCACTGAAAGAATATTCATCTCTTTTATAAAGTCACATGTGGACCTTAGATTGTCATTCTCTTCTACATCTGCATGGGAAGAACACATGAGCTCTAACTCTTTACCTCTAGGCACCCACTTATTCAGGACTGGTTCCAAATTGGCTTCTTCTTCTCTCAATTTGATCAAAATCTCAAGAATCCTCTTCATATTTATGTATACATTGGAGGTTTTGACTGAGTCAGTAAACTTCAAGATGGTGGCTTTCACCTTCTCCTCATATTTGTTTGCATACAATGTCTGAGCTTGTTTCAATTTTTCCAACTCATGTTCGACATTTTCAGGTAATTGGGAACTAGAAGGCATAGGAGAAGGGGGATATTCAATGATGGGACTAGTAGGAGGGGGTCTTGCTGGAGAGGAGGCTATCATGAGTGTAGAAGATTCATCGGGATGATATTGACCTGCCAGTTGACTCTGGAGTCTAGCAATTATGCTATCTTTGTTGGCTATTCCTTCTTTAGCATCATTGTAAGCTTTTAAAATAGTCTCCAACTTCAATCAGAGATTAGCCTTTTCTTATGCCTCTTTCTCTGCCATCGCAACAACGAATTTTGCAGTTCTAGGACTGTGCTTGCAACTTCCACTATCCCTGTGTCTTGGACTCTTTTCACTATCATGCCTCCTAAGAGGCTAGAATCTGATGCATCCTTCCTTCTTTTGTTTTCATCCTTCTTTAAAGACCACATGACAAGAGCAGCATTATCATTGCTGAATGTCACTCCTTCCATAGGCTTTGTTTCTTTCCTCACTGCATCAAGCACTAAGGCATCAGCTATATCCCATTCAGGGAGAATCAACACACCAACCTTTGCTACCATTTGTCTTCCTTTCTTAGGGGTGATTTCTTTGAACTCCTCCATCATTTCTTTCTTAACCTCTTCTGCTACCTAAGTTGTATTTTTAAGAGGCTGTTCACTTTTCCTCTGTTCACATCTAGTCTTGAATTGATCAATATTTTGCTTCCATAGAAACTATATAAAAGCTCCTGATGTGACAAAATTACTGTCAGCTAGGAATTATTCACTAGCTTGCTTAACAGTAAGGTCCATTTCTTGGCCCTTTAACTCACCATTAGTCAAATCCATTTCAGCATTAGGTGGCTCTTCGGGCATCCCCTCTTGGGTCTCCTCATAGGTATAGGCAATCTCACCGAGACTCCCTAACTGCAATAATTGTTCAACCACAACTTGTTAATCTCTAATGTGGATATGAGACTGAGATGGAGAATATTGAGGCTCATCAGTTTCAATTTCCTTTCCCACTCTCTGCTTCTTAGGGGAATCCTGGATGTCAATGACATCTTCAATTTTCCTCTTCCCTTTTGAAGTGGAAGGCTCACCTGTCACTGGCATTATCACAGTGTACTTTGACCTTTTGTGCATTACATAGTCACCGCATGGGATATCTCTAGCAAAGGCAGGCTTAGCCAATACCATCTTAGGCTTATCAGGCTCATTTTGCATTATGGCCTCCCTCTTTTCTTTTAAGGTCTGCATGAGATCTTCAAAATAAAGAATTAGGAATTTTATTTTCTCCTCAAATGGATTGAAGCTAGAAAGGGGGTCATAGCCAGTGTCAAATTGATGGATAAAATCAAGGGCTTTCTTATATGCCACCCACTTCTCCTTCCTCAATTCTTGCCCATCTAAGCTGAATTCATTTCTAATCAGATCTTCTGGGTACTGAAATTGATGTGGCCTACCTCTGCACACTGCTCTTTTTCTGAACATGCCATTGAAAAAATCCTTGGGGTCTGCACATCTTGAAACTGTAGTAGACAACCTATATGGCTTAAAGAATTCTTCAAAAAATCTCCATCCACCCTTAGTGATCACAAAATGGTGAGCCATGGTAATAGTTGGGAAAATAGTCCCTTTACCTCTATTGGTTAGCTTTGCTTCTTGTACTTCCCCAATTTGTCTCAGGACTTCTGCAATCCCTATCTTCAATGGGACCTGATAGGGTAGTAAAAAGGGGGTGCCTCTAAATCCAAACACTCTAAAAATAGTAGACACAGGGTACAAATATATGTCTCCCCTATTGTGAACAATCTTGATATCCTCTGCAAACTCCTTTGGTCTGAGAAACTCCAAAAGAGCCTTAGGAATTCTAGGGTTTTCTTTGCATAGAAGAATCCTAATTTTAGATGCAAAGCATCTATAAAACTTTAAATAACTTGCATCTTCTCTATCCCAAGATAGAATAGTACTCCACAATTGTACTGGCATCTCCTCTTTATCCTAGACCTTAATCAGGTCCATCTCCTTTCCAAAATAATCAGCCCCTTTGAACAGAAACATATACATTAACATGGAGTACCATCCAAATGGCCTATCCACCTTACCATTTTTGATTCCTACTAGCCCTTTATGAATTGCATCAACAAGGTATGAGGCATAATCAAATGTTATTGCTAGGGAGGGGTTTAGAATTTATGCAATCATTAACATATAATGGGTTGGCATATTCTTTTCAGCATCCTCTCCAAAAATATGGCATAATGCCCAATACATACCCTTAGCTCTTAGAGTGAATAGTTTGAGAGAGAATGGTTCCATTGTGCTGGGGCCTACAACTATTAACCCCCTTATCTTTACAAAGAATTATTTCAATGGGCCACTTCTAAGATGATCCCTTTGTGTGTTGTAAACTTGGGCTAATGACTCAAAGTCATTAGGTTCTAACAAATTGGAGGACTCACTGAGTTTAAACACTTTCCTGAATTCATCTTCATTTATCTCAATCAAGACTGATCCCTTTATGTTCCTGATGCATCTTGCCACAAAGTCATAATTCTGTGCAATCAGGGCTAACAGATCTACATCCATAAAAACACCTGGGACCACAAACTTTCCTACATCCTGCCCTCTACCCAAAACCGACTTTGAAGAGTCCTAAGCCTGACAATCCTATTTCATGGTCCCTCAACCAATTACCCTTATCATAAAGGCCATCTCCAATTTTTAGATGAGGGTTCTTAGGTACTAGCTCTTTGGCCTTAGCCCCAGCATTGGTGGACATGGTTAATTGCTCTAAAAAATCATCACAGATATTTCGGTCCTCGTAATTCACTTTCCTTGTAAACTCTCTTCTGGGTACCATTCTAGTCAAACAATTATACCACTAGAAGCTAGCACAGACCTCTAATGAAGTACTTCACATAGCAGTATTTGAGAACAAACCAAGAGTTATCAAGAAAAGCACAAGAAACCTGATTATTCACCTAAAGAAAATCGCTCTGCAACAATTCACTCTGCAACAAACTTCGATGAAACAATACTTAGCAATCAAGTTGATGCGAACTGAAAAAAGCAAGTTGGCATTTAAGTTTTTAGAAATTAACTCCGCATGCTTCGACTTTCTTTTCAGAATTAAATTCGCTAAATCGAATTCAAAATTGGCTCCAACGGGTCATAATTTCTCTAAGTCTTTCCTCTGTTTCGCTCTTTCGCTACTTTGCAGAACATAAAACCCATGCTCTTTTCTTTCGCAAAACAACGCTGGCCATTGGATCTCGAGAACTTACATCGCCTTTATCTCTGTTTAATCTCTTTGCTTTAGTGTCGGGCCCTACCTCCTTTTCGCCACTTCGTAGAGTTTAACAGTTGTGCACTTTTCCTTCGCGAGGTTGTGTGAAGCATTAGATCAAACTCAAATCACCTGGCCTTTAAGTCCAACCGGGACCATCAATCCTTTTAACTAACTGCACCTCATCTTGACGGCTAACGGTTTTCACCATTTCACTGAGGTTAAGCTGTGGGCATATTTGGGTCACAAAACAACGAGAAGCATTGGATCAATCTTGAGATGAATGCCTTTTAAGTGGGCCCTTTATCCAGGAATTACTTACCCCACTTGTTATCTAGTTAATAAATGCCACATGGCAGTTGGCCATTAGCCCTGGAAACTCCTTTTGGTTCCACCCTTAATCCACCACGTGTTCCCTTTTACTATTCCCACATAACTGCCGGTTACACCTAGGCGGGCCCTCAACCACTTTTTTAAACCACATGTCACGTCACTCCTCCGTGTGATTTCCACCTATCTTTTGTGACTTCACGAACATTATTCTTTGTTTGGCTTGCAGCCACAAAACCACGAGAACCGTTAGATCAAAATAGACCTGATCTTCTTTTAACTTCATGCCATGCCTATCCCTTGGGCCCATCAGCCTTTTCGCTACTTCGTAATGACTAACTTGCTAGCATCTTATCTTGTCGAATTCACGTGAGCCGTTAGATCTCAAGAACTTGCTCATTGTTTACTATTTTTATGACAACCTTGCCCGGACCCACTGCATACTGCCAACTCAGTGCCTTGTCACCGCCATGTCATCGCCAACTGGGGTTACCACATTTACTACCACTCTTAGCGGGACCCTCCACCTTTTTGCTATTTCGTTGAAGGTATAGCTCGTGCATCTCCCAGCCACGAAACAATGAGAAGCCATTGATCTTTTTCCAAGCTCTACAAAAAGCAGCAGCTGTTATGCCATGTCACTCCTCCGTGTGATTTCCACCTGTCTTTCGCAACTTCGCGAACATTATTCTTCATTTGGCTTGCAGCCATGAAACCATGAGAACCGTTAGATCAAAATAGACCGGATCTACTTTTAACTTCATGCCATGCCTGTCCCTTTGGCCCATTGGCCTTTTCACTACTTCGCAATGACTAACTTGCTAGCATCTTATCTTCGCGAATTCATGTGAGCCGTTAGATCTCAAGAACTTGCTCGTTGTTTACTCTTTTTATGACAACCTTGCCCGTACCCACTGCATACCGCCAACTCAGTGCCTTGTCACTGCCATGTCATTGCCAACTAGGGTTACCACATTTACTACCACTCTTAGTGGGACCCTCCACCTTTTCGCTATTTCGTTGAAGGTATATCTCGTGCATCTCCCAGCCACGAAACAACGAGAAGCCATTGATTTTTTTCCAACCCGGTCATTCTTTAACCAAAGAAGACCGCTTATCTCTAGGATCCGCCAAACCCTTTTGCCACTTCATGAAGCTTAAAACACGTTCAGCTTGATCTCATGAAACCACATTGTCCGTTTGATCAGATGAAACTTGATCGGTGTTTAGCTTTGGTCCAAACCTATATGTCGGGTCCACCTCCACCTTTCGCTACTTCGCGGAAACTAAGTTTCGAGCACTTTTTGGTCTCAAATCAACATGGGCCATCAGATCAATAGAAAATCGCATGATACTTATAAGGCCTGATGGACATTAGAAAAATTGAAAGAACTTCCTTCCTTTGATGGCTCTTTTATATTTACTTTTTTTATAAAAATGATCATCGTCGGAATTACGACGAATACCAAGCTTTCGACCAATGACTTGTTTGACCGTCGGCAAAGTCCATTGGATTGTCAAATTTCCGATGGGCATGGCATCATCGACCAATTTGACACCGAGTTTTCGATGGTGGATTTTTTCGACACTCCGACGAAAATTCGTCGAAAATCCGACAAACGACTGTCGGAAATCAGCTCCGAATGTACTAGTGCCATACCTTTTCTATTATATTCTTTCCAATATGCATACTATCAAACAAATGAACAATTTGTAACTGCTCATAGTAGGGAAACCTACTAAATTATCGGGGATAACTTTTTATTCCCTTAGGAAGGTGGTCATTTATGCCTTCACGACCTTCATGATCATCAATCACATCATCAGTAAACAAAACAAAATAGAAAAGATGTTTTATGACAAACCAATAGATGGAATGGCATTACCTTGATGATTAATTCTATTATATTCCAACTGCCACAGGTGAGGTGTCATTCTTCATGGCTTTGATGTATTCTCTTCTTTCCCATTGAAAAGATGTTTTTCAGTATTTCGATACTTATGATTTTTGTGGAGAAAGTGCCTATACTCATCAAACACTTGCTTTCCTAAACTTTTTGAATGATGAAATTTCATCTTTGGACCACAAACAGGACATGCAAATTTTCCCTTTGTTTGAAGACCTACAAGATAATGTATAATTGAATTAAATATGATAATTTTTTGAATTATAATGTTCATGCACAACTTAAACACTATAACATACCACAAAAATGTGTTAGCCCCAGGGCATCGTGTATTGTCCATAGAAGCATCGCATCGCATGGAATTGAAACTGTCTTTGTCCTATTGGTCTAGAGACGTCATACATAGTGACACCATTCCATAACTCCAACAACTCATCGATAAGAGGCTCGATATATACATTCATATCTTTAACTTGGTACTTACCTAATCGAATGAACAAAAACATTACATAATTATTATGACCATTTTACTGCAATATTTATAATTAAGTTTAGATGACTATATTTAAATGATAAAATACCCAAAACAATCATTGCAAACATTATGTACTCCCTCTTTATTGACATCCATGGAGGAATGTTATTGTTGATAACAAAAACATGCCACACTGAGTAAACAGATCTCATCTCTCCAAATGGATTGACACCGTCCGCTGCCAATGAAAGCCTGAGATTATGAGGTTCTTCTTTAAAGTGTGGCCAATTTTCCATTATGTCCATAAATGTTGAACCATCCGCAGGCATTCAAATAATGTCATCTCGACTTCTATTGCATGCATGGTAATCCATAAATTGTGCCAAGCTAGTGCACTTGAATAATCGTTGCATACGTTGAATAATGGGAATATAGCGAAGAACCTTGCGAGGAACCCTTTTTGTTATTTGATCTGTTCGATATCTACTGATATGACATTCAGGGCATTTATTTTGAAATTCATGTTGTTTGTGATATATAATATGATCATTGGGACAAGCATCTATTTCTTGATACCCCATTCCAATATCTTTCATAATGGCAGATAATTCTTGGTATGAGCGAGGTAGAATATTTGATGGTGGTAACAAAAACTCACCTATCAATCTAAAGCAAAAAAATATAATTTGTTATAATAAATAATATTAATGGTACAACATGATTCACAGTTTATTATGACATATATGACATACCTGAACATATGTGACATTGTTATGCTGGATAAACCATTCATAACCTTCAAGTTCACCAACAACAATACATCAGAGAGAATAGTTGCTTGCGATCCTTCGTAAAGGGCCTCAGATGCCTTCTCAAGTAGAGGGACATCATGAACAACATCAAGGTCATCTTCATCATCATGATTAGCTGCGCGAGTACTAAATGAGTCATGGATCAATGTATTTGTACCATCATCTTCAATTGTGTTATCTGGCTCATGATCATCATCTTCCATAGGATCATTATCTTCAGCTTCGATATTCACACCTCCATATTTTTCCACTTTGAAAACCATATTATCAGGGTTGTGTTGATCCATACCATGTGCTTCGGGGTGCTTGACCTATATAAAATTGATAAATATAAATAAACTGTGATCATGATCTCATCATCACATGATTTATTATGTATATAAATTGTCCCCACGATATAATGAAAAAATTACCAATGGATGATAATCATGTCCACTTTCAATGTGACCATGCAGCCTACAATGTTTCTTCGTTGTTTTGATTAGAAGTCTTCTAGTCTTTAACCCCTTACAAATTTTGCACGGACAATAACATTTTCCATCACCTTTTCTTTTCAAGTTAGACCACAATCTAGCAATTGTCTCCTTATTTTGTTGTTCATTGATATTGTCTGACATGGTCTTTCTTCACAGGCAAGAAAATAGAAATTATCATCATTGAACAAAGCATCTTATTGAATTTAGATTTCTAGTTTGCTTATGGTACATCACACAACATGGAAAACAAGAAATACTCAATAAATTACAGGATTCATTGATCTAGTATTATCACAATCTGCACTTGGCCTTCAATATTTTCTCCTCCTAACACTCTTTATCCATTACCTGTCAAGTACAGAAATCTAAAACCCGTAGCTATTAAAATACATAAGACAACATTGTAGCATCTTATAATCATCTATTATAAAACCAAAGCACTTGGGAG
The DNA here is from genome assembly GCF_030272615.1 of Cryptomeria japonica. Taxonomy (NCBI): domain Eukaryota; kingdom Viridiplantae; phylum Streptophyta; class Pinopsida; order Cupressales; family Cupressaceae; genus Cryptomeria; species Cryptomeria japonica. Next base: position 453,587,429 of record NC_081411.1, on the reverse strand, counting down.
TGATTCTTTTGTTTGTCACAGTCCAGGAAAACGGTGTCTACTAAAGCCTTGAATAACTGACTAGAAAGATTTTTAATTCCTTTTCTTTTTCCTTCTAATTTTTTCACTGTCACTTCCATCCTCTGAGTTAGATGCCCTTGACCTTTTCTTTCTTCTTGTTTTTTTCATACTCATAGTCATGCTTTGAATTATTTTTCTTTCTTGGTGACTCCTTACTGCTCTCACTGTCAGTTTCACTCTCAGAATCTTAATCTGATGTATCAGAATTTGATGAACCTAATGAAGTAGAAGAATCGTCATTAGAGGTAGATTCATCTGACACAGGAATAGACTTTTGCTGCTCTGGAATGATGTTCTTAATGTTAGATGCATTTACCTTGTTTACTAACCCATTGCTACTCTTCCGAAGGGCATCCCATGTCATGCGCTGGTATTCCACACTGCTCTTGTCTTCCACATCTTTCATCATTTGAGCTAACTTAAATGGGGGAATGTAAACACCCCCACTTCTTCCAACACCTTCGCCATTCCCATTCTGAGATGGAGCAGACACAACACCAAAAGTTTTCACTTCCACTGCCTCTCTATCCCTCTTGTTTCCAGAAGCCCCTTTACCACTTAATTCATGCTTATTTCTATACATAAACCTATCAGGAAGCATGAGTTTTTGCATATAAGCTCACCCAAATATTTTATAGTTATTTATCATCAAGATTCCCTTAGGAGTTGGCAGATCATGCTTCCATACTTTAATTCTATTTTCTCAAAGGACAATCCTAAAAATCCATGCATTGCAAACAACTTTTTACACCTTTGTTGGTTGTGGTGGTGTCACAGAGAGTTTACATCAATAAATGAAGAACATGCCAATGCTTTTAGTGTAGTAGTAGAAGTCTATCTCTTATTCAATATCTCTAGTTAAACCCCCATGATCTTTTGTTGGAGTAGAATTTGTTCTATTCTAGAAAGGGTCTTGTCCTTTGTTGATGTGATATTCATCTACCTCAAGATAACTGTTCTTTTCTCCAACAAGAAGTGAAACTAAATGAAGATCTAGCACCATGAAATGAATCCTTAAAAGGATTAGTATAGTTAGTTTTGGTAGATAATGATCTGGGTAAAATACTAATGTGGCTTTAGGAAACATTATGTACTAGCTTGGCATACTCTAACAACTTTGGTGCATTATGCTACATACAATTAAGTCTCCATCGGTATCTCTATTGTGTTTATGGATTGGGATTCAATGTACTCTTTTTATACACAGATTTTACTTTTAACTGAGGAGGTTTGTATGTACTTGTCTTTCGATTGTATTCCTATTTCAAGAATTTCTTCTATCAACAAATCATTTGTTGTAAGTTGTACAAGTGGAATCTTGAACATGCCTTCCATGCTAGCCTTGTTGATACGTTCAACACCATCTTGTGCAACAAATCTTTAGAACTCCACTATTTCATTGAAGAGTGAGTAGTAGGGACAATCTAGGACACTTACAGAGGTTTTGCAAGAGAGATAAATAGACCTAAATATTATGGCTTAATAATGATCAATAGGTAAATAGATAAGAAACTCTCAATATCAAAATGACTTTCTCAATTGTCTTTACTAGAAATGGATAGATCTACTAATAATGGCTTTATGACTGTATGTCAACTTTAGACTCAATCCAAGAAGAGCTAGAACTAATATGCGATATCTAGATTTATGATCTCTATAATATAACAATCCCATAATTATGTTTCCACGCATCTATAGCACAACAAAAACATCATGCTAGTGTTTAGCCATAGCAATTGATATCCTAATTATAGAATGTGAAATATGCACATAACTATGAATAAAGATTAAGAAAAACAAAGAAAGATGCTTATTGCAAACATAAATGACTAATGGACAAGAATTGAATTCATTGTAGATAGTTTTGAATATCAAATTCACTTATTTGTGTGCATTTAGTAACTCATGTACTTGTGGCCAACCATTTATCTCTTTCATAAATTAAACACTTATTAATAACATTAAATGGCTGAGTAATTATGTTTTAGTTGAAATTGAAAATAAAATATTTTATTTCAAGACAGCTCACACTATTCCCTATCATATTTTAGACTCTCGGTTTTGTTAGTAGTGGTTTGATGTCTTTGGAGTTGATCATTGCATTTCTTTAGTTACGTTTGCTAGCGTACTCCCAGCCTATGCCAAAATGGGAGCTTTGGAACAGGGTATGGACATCCATCAAAGCATAAAAGATAGAGGAATTTTGTCAGATGTAGTTGCAACTGCACAAAATGGATTTGTTGAGAAGGCTTTAGAAACTTTCAAGCAAATGCAATCGGCAGGTGTAAAGCCAAATTCCATGACCATTGCTACTATCCTCCCTGCCTGTGCCAAAATGGGAGATTTGGAACAGGGTATGGACTTTTATCGAAGCATAAAGGATAGAGAAATTTTGTCAGATGTTGTAGTTGTAACTGCCCTGGTAGACATGTATGCAAAATGTGGAAGCATAGACAAGGCACGTGAACTGTTTGATAGAATGCCTGAAAGAAATGTTGTCTCGTGGACTGCAATGATTGCTGGATATGCACAAAATTGATTTGTTGAAAAGGCTTTAGACACTTTCAAGCAAATGAAATTGGAAGGCATAAAGCCAAATTCCACAACCTTTGCCAGCATCCTCCTTGCCTGTACACAAATGGGAGGTTTGGAACAGGGTATGGACATCCATCAAAGCATAATGGATAGAGGAATTTTGTTAGGTGTTGTACTTGCAAATGCCCTGATTGACATGAATGCAAAATGTGGAAACATGGACAAGGCTCATGAATTGTTTGATACGATGCCGCAAAGAGATGTGATTTCATGTGAACAATCAACACGCGTGTATACGGGAGGAAGGGATTGCTGCTACAAAATTGAACGCTCATTCCTCAATCACAATTCTATGGTTTTACAAGATTAAACTAGGACAATTAACCACCACATGTATATTTTTTGCAACATGAAATTAAAAACTAGGGCATTTTGAATCTACCTCTTGCGCGTGATTGCCTTTGATGTGGGTTTGATGTTCTTGGGGGTTGAAGTCACCATGGACGCCTACACGAGATTGCAATTCACAAATGAATTCCCCACCTCTTTTTTTATTTTGTAATGGCCGCTGTCGTTGGAATTACGACAAACTTGAGCAGTTTTTTGAAAAAAAGAAAATTCTCATTGGTAATGCCTTCTTCATCAAAACCAAATGGGAAATTTCCATCGGAATTACAACTAATGTGGGCGTTTTAAAAAAAAAAATCAAATTTGGCCACAATATACCTTCTTCGTCGGAAACCTCAGTCAAAAATCTAGTCCAAATGTATTAGTGCAAGGATACAAATCCAAAGTCTGAAATTTTGTACACTACGAACATAGAGACCTAAGAGGTAAATAGTGTGGTAGATAAGGAATCAACTGAGAAGGCAGATGTGGCAATAGAGCCACCGACAGAAAATGTTGGAATTGATAACATTAGAATTGGGGAACAACAACAAACTGAAGAATCAAATGATCCCTCGGACATTGAAAAGGCAGAGACCACAGATGTGCATATTGTTGCATCGATTGAGCCATCGGCTGCAGATATTGAGAGTGGGGTTGAGACACAAACTGAATAATTAGTTGATCCCCTGTCTACTAGAATGGTGACTAATACTAAACCCACTGAGCTAGAGCAACCAGCTAACAACACACAAAGAAACCAGTTGAGATATCAGCAGTGGACAGTATAGAGGTGTATATAGAGAAACCGGTAGTGGATACCACTGGTAAAACATCAGAAACACTGGTAGATAACACTAAGAAACAATAAAAAAAACTGATAGATGAGAGCACAATGAAATAGACAGAGACAAAAGTTGAGAAACAATTAGAGTCACAGGTTCAAACAGAGATAGTGCCACCTTCATCTGAAAAGCCCAAACCTTTGGTAGTGGAAATGCAAACTCAAACAGATCCTCCTGAGAAAGAGGAAAGCAAAGCTATCACTACAACCGATGGACTACAGATTGTGAGGATAGTTGGACAGTCATTCGGCACATCAATGACTGAATTCAGGCCAACAAATGTGACAGAGGTACTCTTGGACTCAATACAGAAAATAATAGTGTAATGAACAAGCTTACAAGGCTATAGATGATACATTACCAATTTTGAAAATGATAGCTCCAAAGTGTAACATAGATAATAAAGATTCTTTGAGCCAATTAGACACATTGTCTAAATATATAACCAAAAATCTAATTACACTAGACCAGATAAATGAAGACACATTCAAAGAGAAAATGAATAAGGAGAAAGAAAAATTCTTTGAGGAAACAGTGAAGAAGAATAAGGAATAAATAGACACCTTATTATCGGCACTAGGAGAAACAATTTTTGATTTCAAGAAACTATACAGAGATACCTGCAAAACTGATATTTTGACTGAGGACATAGATTCAGAGATCAGTAAAGCACAAAAGGAAATCTACAATATTGCTGACAATTTAATAGGAACATCAGATTCATTTTTGGAAATTGAAAAGAACATTTCAGTCCTTAAGGAGAAAATTAAAAAGTTAGAAAAAGATAAAGAAAAGATAAAGCGTAAGGCAAAGGATTTAAAATGCAAACTAGGCCCTAAACTAGATTACCTCATTTCTTTGAGAAAATAAATTTATGAGGCTCTGGTTCTAGGTCTTAAGACACTGAAAGAGAAAATGCACATACTCACCCATACAATTAAGAGAACATAAGCGGCATTAAAGGACATCGAGAGGTTCAACGACAGTCAAAATTTTGCATTGGTGGACATCTATCAGATTGTAACCCACCGGTTACAAGGATCTAGGCAGGAACCATATTCCACTAATAGTAAATGACAACCTTTGTCATTGATGCCAAAGGGGAAGTAGTGGAGATGAGAAAAATGATCAGAAGAAAGACATCATCAGCTTAGGGGGAGCACAGATTTTGATAACACAGTTTTGGTAAGACAATTTTGGCAAATTATTTTTGGACACTTTTTGGATTTTTCTCATGAGTGTTGCCATCAATGCCAAAGGGGGAGATTATTGGCAAATGCACACTCTAATGATAAATTGTAGGTGATTTAAGGTATTTTCATTGATGGCAACCTTACAATCATATGATAAAGGCAAGCACCAGCACCGATAGACTCTACACCGGCATACAGTTCACCAACACCAAAAAGAAAGATTACCGACACCATGGCTGATAGGAATTTTGTTTAATTATATTTTGTATTTAATTGTAAAATCCTTTTGTAAGCCGACATGACAGATTGTAATATGACTCATATAAGTATGAGATCTTGTAGATCATTTAGGAAGTATGGAAGGATTATTGCAGACCTAATGTGCGAATTGTAAGGCAGATTTTGGATAAGGGTTTATGTTTATTGCAGAGCTTAAACCGGTACTGAATCTGGCATAGTAGATGCTGATCTGAAGTAGTACATGATATTGGATTTGTATAATCCATTTTTGTAAGTCAGTGTGACTTCTTTTGTAACTGAGCAGTGAGCTCTAGGCACTTGGCCTTCTTGCATGTGCAGGCCCCTATTGTATCAGTAATATTCTCTTATTGGCCAGTAAGCGAATATTGTGGGTCACAAATCCCACCGAGGTTTTTCCCACATCAGGTTTCCTCATTAAAATATTGTGTTATGGTGTGTCTTTCATGTTGTTCTTGTTGTTCTCATTTTCTGCATTAATTTTGGTTTATCGGTACACAGTTTTGAAATTCTTTTCATGTTATAATTCAAGAAAATTCATATACCAGTCAGATACCAATTCACCCCCTGCTCTCAGTATCTTTGGGAATCCTAACAAAGTGTAATAATATCCATGATGAATATTTCATTCACACCAACACCCCCACTTAAGTGCAACTTAGGGAAATGAAGACTCAAGTCAACAATGCATGATGGGTCCCGAGTACTAGGCCATGATAGGTACCCATGTACAATATGTAAATGCAAGCAAAACTATGCAATGCAATCTCTCACAAATGGAGAAAGGGAGAAAACCCAGTGCAAAAAAACTCCCCCCCAAAAGAGAGATGAAAAGACTCTCAAAGAAGGACAAAACCTCAAAGAGGAAAAAGTCCCCCCCATAAGAGAGGAAGGAGAAGTCAGATGACCCCCCTAATGACACATCCCGCACCCCCAAGAGAGCTCACAACTATTGGACCTTACTCTTGGTGAAAGGTTTGGTGAATATGTCTGCAACCTGCTTTGTTGTGGGACAATACTGCAAATCAATGACCTTCTCTTGAATCAACTCTCAGATATAGTGCATATGGATCTCGATGTGTTTGGTCGGCTGGTGTTGGCCCGGGTTCTTTGAGATTGCAATAGCACTATGATTGTTGTAATGTAGAACTATTGGTCATGGAGTGGTGAACCCAAACTCTATGAGAATCTGTTGAAGCCAAATGGTCTCAGTCGCTGCATTAACAACTCCTTGATACTCAGCCTCAGTTGAAGAGAGAGCAATATCATGCTGCTTCTTTCTCTGCCAACAAATGGGGCCTGAACAAAGATGGAAACTGTAACCTGAAGTAGACTTAGGATCATCAAGATCGCCAGCCCAATTGGAGTCTGTGTAACCAACCAAGCGAAGTCCTGTGTCTTCTGCATAGTGAATGATAACTCAATGATGAATAGTGAGTACCAAACTGATACTGAGAGGGGGGGGGGGTGAATCATTACAGGCACAAAAAATTCTCCTGAACTGGTTTGATTGCAGACTGTAAACTACTAGCAATCCCTAACACCGGTCCAAACCAGACTACTATCATCAGAAATATAATAACTTGCTAGATCAAAATGATTCACCGCTTGACAGAAAACAACAAAGCATCACATGAAAAAGACATCACATATGACACACATATTTTTCACGTGGAAACCCAACTGGGAAAAACCACGGTGGGGATAAATACCCACAAGCTATTTTGAACTCTTTAGAAGTCCACTCTGTTAGAATTCTAGTCTAGTTAAAGACTGTTACAACAGGTTCTGTTAGGAACCGATCCTATTAGGGATCACCCGGTTAAGGGATGGCTAGAATACCCAGTTAAGGGTTAAACCCTGTTAGAGGTTACCTTGTTAAAGGGTTTTATGAACTCAATGGCTTTGAGTCACCCTGTTAAAGGATTTACAACAAGCTGGTTAAAGCTACTCGGTTAAGGGATTTTCCAACTGTTGAAGTAGTTAAAGATCAACAGGTATTACAATGATATGGTAATAGCACTCAATGTCAATGCAAATACGCTTTAGTTCCTTCCTTCTGCACACAAACTATGCAGGTATCAATCCTCTTATCTAGTCTAGCAAGAATCATGTATCTCTGCACTTAGATACACACACAACATTTACCAACAACCTCAACATGAAACATAACATCGACCTTATATAACACAGATAGGTCGGCAGCATAAACCCTAAACCCTAAACACTTAGGTTAAGAAATTGATTGGTTCAATCCTAACCATTGAGCACTTTGCATTTGAATACAATGGTCTTGAATAGATCTCAAGACATTCTCCATTGTTCATTCTTCACTGCTTCATGGAGGCAATAACCCATCACGCATTCTCCACCATTTGCAAAGACTTCGCACATTCCCGAGGTAGATAGGATCAATCTCCTTCATGCAAGATCCTTCACGTGCACGAGGCTGACATGGCAACATGATTTGATCTCCATTACAATGCTAACTCATCACACAATGTCATCAGTTGAATCACACAGGCTTGGAACACTTCAACCGGAAACCCTGAAGCTAAGACTACCAACCGATAGTCCTACCACATTCCATGTACTGGTTCTCATTCTGACATACCAGTTCTGGTTCACAACATCATACCGGTTCACTTGGACAAGCATACCACTTCACTTATTGCACATATACCAGTTTACACCACCATACCAGTTCCCTTTGCTAGTTGCTTAACTTCAATATACCGGTTCACTTCTCAACATATTGACATCAATGACAACATACAATATCATTATGTCATCATACTCTTGCACATATGAAAACAATCTCCCCCTTTTCCATTGATGGCAATATACAAATATATCACTCTTTCTGCATCACATCTTCTCCTCAATACTGTAGATATATTTTCCACTTCACATCTTCTCCCCCTTTAACAACAATGCCAAAGTGGAGGCACAAGCTTCCTTATTCCACTACACTGCTCCCCCTGAGGAGTAACATTCTTCAACACATCAATCCTGAGAAGATATAGCAAAGTAAGATCTAACTGATGTGGAGCACAAACCTTTAGATTACCTCTTGAAGGGGAAACACCCCTAACTCACCTCTTAGATAGGTAAAAGTAGCCTTCGGTAGAGGCTTGGTGAATAAGTATGCTAACTACTCCTTACTGGAAACATGTTCCAATACCACCTCTTTGTTCTGAACTTTTTCCCTCAAGAAATGATAGTTGAGTTCAAAGAGCTTGGTTCTAGCATGTAAAACTAGATTATTGGAAATGTTAATTGCACTTGTATTGTCACAGAATATACTTACTGGTTCAGATACAAGAACTTTGAAGCCATTCAATACATGCTTCATCCAAATAGTTTGGGTATAGTTCATAAAAGCTTTGACATACTCCACTTTTGCTATAGACTGAGAGATACAGCTCTGCTTTTTACTCATCCATGAGACCAGTCTACCACCGAGAAAGAATGCACCACCGGTTGTGCTCTTCTGGTTATCTACATTACTAGCCCAATCAGCATTTGTGAACACTTTCAGGTTGAAATCATTATTGTATGGATACCATAACCCATAGTCAATAGATCCCTTCAGATATCTAAGCATCCGCTTGATTGCTACCAAGTAGGATTCTCTTGGGCTTTGCTGAAACCAAGCGGTAATACCCACTGCATGTGCAATGTCCGGTCTGCTATGCACTATATAATGCAACTTACCAATCATAGATCGGTACTCCTTCTCATTTACCAATGCTGAGTCATCCTCTTTTGATAGTTTACAACCGGTCACCATTGGTGTACCAACTAGTTTACTGTCTTCCATGCCAAAAGTCTTCAAAACCTCTTTGACATACTTGGACTGAGTAATAAAGATTCCATTTTTCATTTTCTGAATCTGTAGTCCAATGAAGAACTTAATTTTCCCTATGAGTGACATCTCAAACTCCTTTTTCATCTCATCTGCAAAGTCATGACTCATCCTGTCATCTCCACCAAAGATTATGTCATCAACAAATACTTGCAGATCAGAATCTAATCTCCTTCTGATTTCAAGTAGATCTTGCTATCTTCACTTATTCTTTCAAATCCTATCTTCACAAGATAAGAGTGCAAGTGTTCATACCATGCTCTTGGTGCCTGCTTCAGTCCATATAAGGCTTTATGTAGCCTACACACCATGTCACTGTCTTCTGATAGGGAAAACCCATCTGGTTGTTCTATATACACTTCCTCTTCAAGTATTCAATTTAAAAATGCACATTTTACATCCATTTGGTATACCTTGAATACTTTAAAAGTTGCATATGCAAGAAGCATACAAACTCCTTCCAATCTTGCTACTGGAGCAAAGGTTTCACCATAGTCTTCTCCTTCTTATTGGGCATATCCTTTACATAATAGTCTGGCTTTGTTTCTAACCACTGTGCCATCCTCATTTAGCTTATTTCTGAAAACCCATTTGGTTCCAATGACATTTTTATGCTCCAGTCTAGGTACCAAAGACCATGTACCATTCTTTTCTATCTGGTCAAGTTCCTCTTCCATTGCCTTGATCCAGTGTTCATCTTTATGTGTCTCTTTGAATGATTTAGGCTCAAATTAAGAGATCATACATGAGCTTTCCCTGACCTTTCTTCTTGTAAGAATTCCTGCATCTTTGTCTCCTATGGTCTGCTTTGGATCATGATTGAGTTTGACATACCTAGGTATATTCTTAACAACTTCCTCTTTCTTTTCTTCATCATCCTCATCTTCATTAGCATCTACCGGTGTAGGAGCACAGTTGCTGGTTTTGGGCACATTTGCAACTGGTTCCTAGAAGGTTACTACCAGTTCATCTCCTACATGCCCTCTATCGGTTTCCTTAGATTTCTCAGAGTTTTCATCAACCCTAACATTGATGCTTTCAACAATTCTCTAAGTCCTATTGTTGAAACATTTGAGAGTTTTTCTCTTAGTGGAATACCCTAGGAATATTCCCTCATCACATTTAGCATCAAACTTGCTTTGATGTTCACTCCTCTTGATATAAAATTTACTACCAAACACTCTGAAGTAGCTTACCACTGGTGTCTTACCAGTCCAGTACCCATAAGGAGTCTTATCCTTTCCTTTCTTGATGAGTACCTAGTTCATTGTGTAGACTGCAGTGCTCACTGCTTCACTCCAAAAGGTGTGAGAAACTTTTCCTTGGATCAACATAGTTCTAGCCACTTCAACCATAGTCCGGTTGTTCCTCTATGCTAAGCCATTCTGCTGTGGATTCTGGGGGGCAGACAGTTGCGTCTTGATGCCATTCTCTTCACAATATTTGTTGAATTCACTAGAAGTGAATTCCCTTCCTTGAGTAGTTCTAAGGCATTTAATTCTTCTACCGCTTTCCTTTTCTACCAGTGCTCTAAAGGCTTTGAACTTTCCAAAAGCTTCAGATTTGTCCTTCAAGATTGTGACCCACATCATTCTTGAGAAATCATCTATTAGAATCATAAAATACCTATCTCCCTGCACACTCCTAGTTTTCATAGGACCACACAAATCAGTATGCACAGGATCAAGTAAATTGTCAGTAGTGAAGGATTTACCTTTGAATGTTGAGGAAGACATTTTCCCTAGTTGACATTCTTTGCACAAAGGATTTTCCGGTTTGCTCAGCATCGACAGTCCTCTAACTACCTTGATCATACTAGCCTTTACTATGTTATCAAAGTTTACATGGTAGAGTCTCCTATGCCATATCTAGCTATCATTAAACTTAGCCATAAGACATGTACTTATATTTGCATTCAGCTGAAATAAGTTACCTTTGGTCTGCATACCAGTGGCCATCAGTTCACCATTCTTTCCTTTGATTTTGCAGACTCCATTTTTGAATTCCAGAGTGAGTCCACTGTCATTCAGCTAGGCAACACTCAATAGATTGTGTCTGAGACCTTCCACCTAATACACATTGTCAACACTGCTCTTTCCATTTAGAGAGATGGACCCTCTGCCTTTGACCATACATGGTGCATTATTACCAAAATGAACCACACCACCATCATACTCTTCTAGGGATATAAATTTGCTCCAGTCACTAGTCATATGGTGAGAGCAACCACTGTCAATAATCCACTCATTGGAATTATCAAAGTGGGAGACACGATCCTTCTTGTCTGACACATCCTCCTTGATTGCAACAAACACAATATCTTCATTTTCTTCATCTTCTGATTCCTCATCTGTGACACCTTCGTCAACTACTACAAAATAGTTTCTTCAGTTTCCTCCTTTGAATTTCTTGAACCTTTCCGGTTTGTCCTTTCTATCACCATTAGGATAGTTTATAGTGACGTGTCCTATCTGGTTACAAGAAAAGCATTTCAAAGGAATCTTACCTCTGTATTTGCCAGTTCCCTTAGGAAGTCTCTTGGCAAGAAGAGCTTCAAATTCCATCAGAATCTCCTCATCATCCATTTCTCTACTCTGTCTTGGTTCACCACTGGTGCTCACTTCTTTTCCTTTTTTGGATGGTGCAACAGATGCTCTAAAAGCTAATTCGGTCTTTTGAACACTGCCATCAAAACTATTTAGCTGATAGGCCATCAACTTTGCAATGATGGAGTCTAGGGATACCTTAGTATTGTCTATTGATCTCAACTCCTGAATAGCAGCAACCCTTATTGCATAGATTGGTAATAAGGATCTCAAAACTTTGCTGACAATAGTGGAATCTTCCATTTTACCACCTACACTCTTGATATCACCAACAATAGTTTTGATTCGTATTCCATATTGTTGAATGGTCTCACCTTCAACCATCCGCATGTCTTCAAACTTCCCTCTAAGGCTTTCTTCCTTAGCTTGTTTTACATGCTCATCACCACCATAGATATTCTCAAGAGTATCCCATACTTATTTGGGATTGTCTTTATCTTGGACATCAATAAACTCAATGTCAGATAAGCTACTGATTAGGGCTTCCATGACTTGCCCATTCTCCTAAATCTGTCTCTTTTGGTCATTGGTGAGAGTACTAGTAGGGATAACATAAACGTTCTCAACATAGCTCCAATGTTGAGCACCCATGCTTCTGATGTATATATTCATTCTGTCCTTCCTTATTTTAAAGTTATCTCTATTGAACTTTGGACATTCCCTCTTCATCATTACAATAGGATCTTTCCCTCAAGTGGTTAAGCTTACAACACAGAGGACCTGGAGGATGCTCTAATACTAATTGACAACTCAATGATGAAAAGTGAGTACCAAACCGGTACTGAGAGGGGGGGGGGGTGAATCAGTATAGGCGCAACAATAAAAAACTTCTCTCAAACCGGTTTGATTGTAGACTATAAACTACTAGCAATCCCTAACACCAGTCCAAACCAGCCTACTACCGGTTAAACACAGTGCAACTATGAAAGACATGAACTGGTCAATCTTCTTAGCTTTCCACACAACCTACTCCCTCATTTCCACTTTGTCCTTATGCATAAATAGATAATCTATCATTAGAGACACAATAATTTACTAGCATAACATGATTCACCACTTGACAAAAAACAACAAAGCATCACATGAAAGAGGCATCACGCATGACACACATTTTTCATGTGGAAACCCAACTAGGAAAAACCATGGTGGGGATGAATACCCACAAGCTATTTTTGAACTCTTTAGAAGTCCGCTTTGTTAGGAGCCTAGTCTGGTTAAAGACTATTACAACAGGTTCTGTTAGGAACGAATCTTGTTAGGGATCACCCGGTTAAGGGATGTCTAGAATACCTAGTTAAGGGTTAAACCCTGTTAGAGGTTACCTTGTCAGAGGGTTTTATGAACTCAATGGCTTTGAGTCACCCTGTTAAAGGATTTACAGCAAGGTAGTTAAAGCTACCCGGTTAAGGGATTTTGTAACTGTTGAAGTAGTTAAAGATCAACAGGTATTACAATGATCTGGTAATAGCACTCAATGCCAATGCAGATCCTCTTTAGTTCCTTCCTTCTGCACACACACTAGGTAGGTATCAATCCTCTTATCTAGTCTGGCAAGAATCACATATCTCTGCACTTAGATACACACACAACATTTGCCAACAACCTCAACATGAAACATAACATCGACCTTATAAAACACAGATAGGTCGGCAGCATAAACCCTAAACCCTAAACACTTAGGTTAAGCAATTGATTGTTTCAATCCTGACCATTGAGCACTTTGCATTTGAATACAACGATCTTGAACAGATCTCAAGAAATTCTCCATCGTTTGGTCTTCACCGCTTCATGGAGGCGATAACCCATCATGCGTTCTCCACCATTTGCTAAGACTTCACACATTCCCGAGGTAGATAGGATCAATCTCCTTCATGCAAGATCCTTCATGTGCATGAGGCTGACTTGGCAACATGATCTGATCTCCATTACAATGCTCACTCATCACACAATGTCATCTATTGAATCACACAGGCTTGGAACACTTCAACTAGAAACCCTGAAGCTAAGACTACCAACCGGTAGTCCTACCACTTTCCATGTACTGGTTCTCATTCCGACATACCGGTTCCGGTTCACAACTTCATACCGGTTCACTTGGACAAGCATACCGCTTCACTTATTGCACATATACCAGTTTACACCACCATACCAGTTCTCTTTATTAGTTGTTTAACTTCAATATATCGGTTCACTTCTCAGTATATTGACATCAATGACAACATTCAATATCATCATGTCATCATACTCTTGCACATATGCCAACAGTGAATACCATAGTGATGTGTGCCCTGGATGTAATGAAGGATGCATTTGGCAGCTTTCCAATGAAGCTCATGTGGTTCCTTTATGAAGCGGGAAACCATGCCAACTACAAATGAAATGTCAGTGTGTGTGTGAGTCAAGTAGATGAGACTACCCACAAGCTGACGATACAATGTGGCATCAACTGGTGGAGAAGAACACTGAGCCTCAAGATAGACTCTTGAAAGAAAGGGAGTCGAGGCAGGCTTACAATCAGCCATATGAAAGCATGCAAGTAGATCAAGAACATACTTGGGCTGTGATAGTGTAATCTTGAAAGGTGATTGTGAAATCTCTATCTCGAGAAAGTAGTGCAAAAGACCCAAGTTAGTCATAGCAAAGTTGTCATGCAAAGCAGATTTGACCCTGCTAATGATGGATGCGGTGCTCCTTGTAATGATCAAATCATCAACATAGAGCACAAGTATCAAGTGAGAGTCATCTTGTCATAAAATGTAGACATTCAGATCAGAATGACACCTGGTGAACCCTGTTGAGAGAAGAAAGGAATCCATCTTGGCGTACCAAGCCCTGGGGGCCTGCTTAAGACCATAGAGAGATTTTCTTAGTCTGCAAACCAAGGAAGTATCCTGGATGAAACCCTGTGGCTGCTCCATATAAATCTCCTCATCAAGGTCACCATGAAGAAAAGCACTCTTCACATCCATCTGATGTATGAACCAACCATGAGCTACATCAATAGCAAGTGTCAAGCGAATGGAGTTCATCTTGGCTACGGGCACAAAGATATCACTATAGTCAACACCTGGAACCTAAGAGAATCCTTTTGCAACAAGTCGAGCCTTATACTTATCCACACTACCATCCACTGCAAACTTGGTTTGATAGGTCCACTTACATCAAACCATCTTTCTCCCCTTAGGGAGATGGACTAAATCCCATGTGTTGTTCCTCATCAAGGAACTATATTGTTCCTCCATAGCTTGGTCCCACTCAGGAACCCCTGATGCTTCCCGAAATGTTTGTGGATCAGAATCGGTAGCAATGAATGCATGTGGAAGATCCTAAAGTTGTAATCGAGTCCTCTGTGTATCTGAAGGATCCCCAACAAGAGAACCCATGGACTCAAGTGTCTGTCAAGCCCAATGAGGTCTAGGTGGAGGTGGAGAATGAGGCTCCTCAACTGCAAGTGGACCCTGCAAAGGTGTAACCCTATGAGTCGGAGTTGAAGGAGTCTCATCATCTAAATCACTAGCATCACTATCCACAATGGAGGAAGGTGGAGGAGGTATAGAAGCTAAGTTAGGAGAGCTTTCCTAAAAGTTCACACTCCTCTCAATAAACACCTCATGTGTCTCAGGATCCATCAATCTATATGCCTTAACACCCTTGAGATATCCAACAAATATGCAAGGATGACTCTGAGGTTCCAATGCGTTGTGTTTCTATGGAGGTATGCACGACCATGCTGGACACCCAAAGACTCTGAAATGTCTCACAATTGGTTTCCTACCAGCCCAAGCTTCAAAAGGAGCAATACCTTGCAAAAATTTGTGAGGAACCTAATTTTGGATGTATGTGGCACAACTAATAGCCTCTGCCCAAAAGGTGGGATCAAGAGAATGCGCATGTATCATACAACTAGCCATTTATTTGAGAGTTCTATTCTTATGCTTTGCAACTCTGTTCTGCTGTGGAGTGTATGCAACAAAATGCTGAAGATCGATCCCCTCAAATGTACAAAAATCCTTAAGTTTTTTGTTCACATATTTCCTTTCATTATCTGTATGAAGAATCTTGACCACTTTCCCGGATTGCTTCTCCACACAAGTCTTGAAGTCCTGAAATTTGTCAAATACTTCACTCTTATGAATGAGAAAGTAGACCCAAGTGAAGCAAGAGTAGTCATCAATGAAGGTGAGGACATAGCGGGCCTTGCTAAATGAAGGTGCTGGAAATGGACCTGCTACATCAGTGTGAACAAGTTGAAGAACTTCCAAATCTCTCCAAGCTTTCCCCTTATCAAACTTCTCCTCAGGATGCTTTCCCATGGAACAACCTGAACATACACCCTTTGAAAAACTAATTCGAGGTAGACCTGTAACCATGTCTTTAGTGCTAAGCTATTTAAGATAGCGGTAGTTGAGGTGACCAAACCGCTCATGCCATAGCTTACTTTCTAAATTTGAATGAGTAAGCAAGGCCCTAGAAGGAGAACTTGGTACAAAGGGGGAGAATGAATAAAGCCTTGAGTTATCATTGACTTGTCCCATTGCTACCAAGGCATCATCATCAAGTTCCTTTACCACAATTGAATTAGGTGTAAAATCAACCTTTTTCCCATTCCCATAGTGAGTGATTTGGTAGATAGAGAGAAGGTTAGTAGACAAGTTAGGAACATAAAGAACATTCTCAAATGTTCCATCATCCATGTCAATTGAACCTTTCCCTTCAACCTCTACTTGTGTATCATCACCTATGTAAATGTGGGGTACCTTAGATGGCTCCAATGAAGAAAAATACTCCTTTGTAGAACCCATGTGATAGGAGGCACTCGAGTCAAGTATCCACTGCTGTGAAGAACCTATTGTAGCCATAAATGCTTTCCCTTTTCCCTTAGACTGTGAGGAAGAGGAAGGAGATGAATCCTTATTTGTGTAGGTGGATGGAAAGTGGATGTTGTTTTTCTTAAGAAGATTTGTCAACTCATCAACTTGCTTGGTGTGGCATCGATGCTCATCATGACCATACTTCTTGCAATATGCACAAGTTGGTTTATCCTTCTTAGGTGGAGTCCCCTTCTTGGAAGAGGATGAAAAATCGCCTTGTGATAGAGAGGATGATTGTCCTTTTTCCTATTGTGGCTTTGACTTAGATTGCTTTTTCTTCTTGTTGGAATCTTTGCCTTGACTCCCTTGATTAGCCACCAAAGCCTTGGACTTTGAAGAATTAAGAATCCCCATGTTCAACAACTTAGATTGTTCCAATATCAACATTTCTATGAAAAAATCAAATGAAGGCATGATGTAGGAACTCCCCACTGTCAAACGATGAGTTTGGAAGCTAGACACAAATGCTGCATATTCTGGTGCAAGCTTGTCTAACAAGTTGAATATCAATTGAGCATCCTTTTTGTCAATTCCACAATCCTTAAGCTTTGCTCTTAGCTTATTTTCTTTGGTGACATAATCTTGGATTGTATCAAAACTCTTGGGATCCAAGTTGGTGAGCTCATTATCAATCTTGTAACTTCTGATTTCATCAACTTGACCATACAATATCTAAAACATATCCCAAGCCTCTTTGATTGTTGTACACTTCGCAATGTAAAAAATGAGGTCATTTGATACATACTTATGCAAAGTTCCAAGAGCCATGCAATTATTAGTGAGTCATTCTAACTGAGCATTAGGATCAACCATAGGATCAAGTGGTTCTGCTATTCTTCCATCTATGTAATGCGTGAGATCTTTTTCCATTAATTTGCTCCATACTTTAATTTTCCATGATACATAATTATATGGAGTTAAAGGTGAAAATTTATGAGGACTCATTGCAACAAAAATGAAAGAGCACAAGGAAAGAGAGGCACAATCACACAAGACACCCCCCCAAATTCACTCAATCAAAGAACACCCCCCCCCCCCCTCCAAAATAAAATAAAATGATGATTTGACACTTTATACTTAGTGCGTGTACAATGGGCCACTTGCAAAAAATGGCAAAGTGGACTTCTGATTTCAACTTTGCAACTGCCTTAATAAGGCCAAAGAAGACTCAAAATAATAATGCAAGAGATATAAACTAAGATCCAAGCAAATTACAAGTACTAAGTAGGCCAAATAAGACCAATATCTAAAAGTACAATTTCCACTCAAAATATTTGAAATCTAATCATAGATTATGAAAGTAGACAAAAAAACATGCACTTAAAAAAAAAAAACTTGAAAAGGAGGTTGTATGAGCTCAAACGAAGCCTTTGAAGTTGCAAAATTGAGGATTGGACAAGTACAGTTGAGAGAATCCAAAAATTCTGAAAAACCTGTGCACCAAAATCAGAAAATAACCACACCATTGCGAAGAGCAGGAAAAATTAGCCCAAATAAAAAAAAATTGCACCAAAAAGAAACAAAATTGAGCAAGTTATGAGCCTCCAAAGTTGACCCAAAAATCCAAACTGCTCAATGGAGGGGTCTAATTTTTTTTCAAAAAATGTTGACTGGGCATTGACTGTGCGCAGCTAACTGGGTAGAAGGTACGGACCCGCAAAAAAATAAATAAATAACTAAAATTTTCAAAAAAATCTTTTTCAAAACTGGAAAAAAATTTCAGAATTTTTCTTTTGGAGATCCGAAAATTCCATACCGTACCGCTCGAATTTGGCAAAAAATTCCTCTAACACCCAAAATTCGATTTTTGCCAAAATAGGTCGAGTTTATACTCAATTTTTATGGAAACGGCCTCCCAGACACAATGGTGAGTTCGAAAATGCTCTAAGATGCCTCCAAAAAGCATTGTGCCTCAGATCCGAAAATAGAAGCCTTCCAAGATGTCTCCAAAAATCAATCAATGAAGCCCCAATGGCTCTGATACCATGTGAGATTTTGCCAAGATCAAGGGAACAATAAAAAGTATAAAAAATAGACAAAAGAATGACAAGAACAAACTGTATTCTCATCAATATGCAAATGATCAACTAGATTGAACAATACAATGAATATGGGCTTGCTTATATAGGCAAGGCCATATGGATGTATAAGCACACAATCATGACATGTGGCTCAATGAGAAACAAGGGTAGGTAAGAAATAATATGGGTAGGTAGGAGAAATAATATAATATTCCACAAGAGGTGGATGTCCCACCGAATGTGGAATGTAATAGCAAAATAAGACCACAAAAGATGGAATTTCTCTTACAAGCTATATCCCTATGTGCACACTTGCCTAAGTGTCTCAAATCTACACTACAAAGAGATGCATTATCCTAAGTTAACTTAAGTAAAGTGTAATAATATCCATGATGCATATTTATTTACACCAACATCATCCTTGAGCAATCATCAGTAAAAATCATGAAATGCCAATCACCTTGAGTACTCCTAGTCCTCATTGGTCCACAAAGGTTGGTATGAACCAAATCTAGAAAATGTTCCACCGAGAAAGATTTGCTCTTGAAGGTTGAGGATGCCATTTTCCCCAACTGACATTCCTTACACAAAGCATTCACCAGTTTGTCCAACTCTGGCAAACCTCTTACTGATTTGGACTTACTGACTTTTACAATGTTATCAAAATTTACATGATAGAATCTCCGATGCCAAAGCCAACTATCTTCTACTTTTTCAATTAAACAACTGTTGACTTTAGAGCTTAAATGAAACAAGTTACCTCTGGTCTATTTTCTAGTTGCAATCAACTCACCTTTGCTTCCATAAATCTTGCAGACTCCACTCTTGAATTCCAGTGGGTAACCTTTGTCATTGAATTGAGAAACACTCAAAAGATTGTGTTTTATTCCTTCAACCCAATAGACATCATTTGTACTTCTTTTACCATTCAGAGAGATGGATCCTTTCCCTTTCACCATGCAGGGTGAGTCATTCCCAAATCTCACAACACCTCCATTAAACTCTCTCAAAGTAAGAAACTTACTTCGGTCATCGGTCGTGTGGTGTGAACAACCACTGTCTATAATCCACTCATCAAAACTATCCATGTGAGAGACCAATGCCTTATGATCTAATGTCTCTTCTTTAATAGCAACAAAGACAATGTCCTCATTTGCATCTTCTTCAGATTCTTCAGCTGTAATTCCTCCATCCACTGCAATGAGACAATCTCTTTTACCTTCTCCTTTATACTTCTTATACTTCTCACATTTTTTCTCATTATCTCCATTTGGATAGTTAGCAACAATATGTCAAATCCGGTTACATGCAAAACACTTCAAAGGTAATTTATCTCTGTACTTACTAGTACCTCTGGGTAACTGCTTGACAAACAATGCTTCAAGCTCAATCAGACCGTCTTCATCATCTACATCTCTACTAGATCTTGACTCATGACTGTAGCTCCCTTCTCTGCTTTTCCTTACCAGTGGGGTAGAAACTGAGGCTCTAAATGTAGATTCTGATATCTGTACACTTCCATCAAAACCATTTAATTCAAATGCATTTAATTTACCAATTATGAAATCAAGAGTTGCCTTTGTTTTATCAATAGATTTGAGTTCCTAAATGGTTGCAACTCGGATAGCATAGACCGATAGAAGGGTTCTCAACACCTTGCTAACCACTATGGTATACTCCACTATACCTCCAACACTTTTGATCTCTCTGACTATCTTGTTGATCCTCTGACCATACTGTGGAATGTTTTCACCTTCAGCCACTCGTATATCATCAAATTTACCTCCTAGACTTTCTTCTTTGGCAATCTTAACATTCTCATCACCGCTATAGATATCTTCCAGTTTCTTCCATACTTCATAGGCATTCTGCAATCCATGAACATTAACATACTCTAAATTGGACAAGGAATTGATAATGGCCTCCAATGCTTGATTGTTCTCCTATTGCTCCTTCTTTTGATCATCTGACAGAATCCCACTAGGCAAGTTATATTTAGTAACAACATGTTCCCACGATTGGCTTCCTAAGCTCTTGATATGGATCTTCATCCTATCACTCCACATTCTATAGTTTTCCCAATTGAATTTTGGACCTTCTTTCTTCATCATGTTATCCTAGATCTTTTCCTCAATCTATTAGGCTTAAACACAAGAGGACCTGAAATGCTCTGATACCAATTGATAATATGATGAAACAATAAGGATATAGTCAACTATTGAGAGTGGGGGGGGTGAATCAATAGATAGAAAATATACTAAACTTTCACTAAAGTCAATTCCAACTCAGAAACAACTTGCTAACCTAGCTAGTTGAGACACTGTATCCAAAAATTGCAACTGCATTGTCAAACTTTACTGGTTGACCAAAACATCAATGATACAATGCAACTAATCTGAAACTTAAATACCATTTAACCAAAACATTGAATCAGTTTACTAACATCAGTAATAGCTCATTTTAGATCACTTCTGGTCATATAAACATATTAAGTAGCTTTACTAGTTAACCATATCAACCTTATCAAAACACATCCACAAAATCATTCACCACTTGACATATTGATTTTTCTCGTGGAAACCCAAATAGGAAAAATCATGGTGGGGATGAATACCCACAAGTATTTTGAACTCTTGTGAATTTCACCCTATTAGGAGCCAAGCCTTGTTAGAAGCTTATACAATAATGTCCTATTAAGAATAGATCCGGTTAAGGACTACCAGGTTAAGGGATTGACTACAATACCCTGTTAAAAGCAATACCCTGTTATAGGAAAACTCGGTAGAGGATTTCAAATCCAAGCTAATGGACCACCTGGTTAGAGAATTTAAACAAAACCAAGCCTATTGAAGCTTACCCGGTTAAGGGATTTAACTGTTGTATGTTGGCATTATAACAGACAATGGGAGATTGTTGGCATTTCAATAAGGATATTGAGAAGGTTGTTGATGATTATGGATATAACCGATTAAGGATGATTTACTGTCTTGATATTATTATTATTTCATTGATGTCAAGAAATTGATTTTCTAATTCAGTATGATGTTGCCATATCTTGAGAAGTATGATTTGAAGAGTATAAAGATGTCGGTAAAAGACACCGAAAGAATATGATGAATAAGGGGAGAAATAAGGTATTCAATGGGCAACTATTACCGAGTTAGACAATGATGAGATCATGATGTTTAGATTGTTTTGATATCATACATATGTTGTAAATTGAAAGGTTAATACTATACTATGTTACCGAGCAAAGAACCTAGTCGGTAAACCCTAAGGAACCTAGTCGGTAAACCCTAAGGTTATCGCTATTGGTTAATGAAGGCGGAATGTCTACCGAGTGAAGTTTAGTATTTACCGAGTTGTAACCGAGCTGTAATAGAATACATTAAATGTTTACATGCGTTATTTAATGAAGGAAGCTGATGAGCTGGCTATGATTAAATGATTGGTATGTCGTGAATGAAGTTTGTTAATGAATCTATGGCAAAGGAAAATTGGCATGAAGATATACAACGCAGATTGAACCGCATTACCCTAGCACAAGTTCCAAGGAATGGATACAAGTTCCAAAGTGGGGTAAAACATTTTTCAAATCGAAGAATACATTGAACCTAGACAAGTTTGAAGATCTGATGGCTATGATTGATCATGGAAAATGTGATCAAGGAGATTAAGCAGTTAGCTAATTGTTTATAAATAGGGAACTATTGATAAACAATATATGTGGGCAAGTGTATGCACAAGGATGCTACATAGTGATTACCAAGCATAGAAGCTTGAAGACTTGTTTGAATAACAGAGTATAGAAGCCCAGCAGATGGACAAGATTAGTTCCATGTCTAGATTGTATTGAGCAAATAAGAATCTTCTTTAGCAATTTAGATGTGAAGTTGCAGATAGATTTTTATTACTATTATTTTGTGAAAGTGACAAAAAATCTCTTAACTGAGTGGACTTAACAGTCTTATTTGTAAAACCTTCTAGCAAGGTGACATTTTGATTGAGTGTTTGAAATCCTTTAACAAGGTCACTTCTAAAAAGGTGAAGATCCTAATAGATCTAAGGGAAATCCCTTAACCGGGTCATATCTAGC
Source organism: Cryptomeria japonica (assembly GCF_030272615.1). Taxonomy (NCBI): domain Eukaryota; kingdom Viridiplantae; phylum Streptophyta; class Pinopsida; order Cupressales; family Cupressaceae; genus Cryptomeria; species Cryptomeria japonica. The sequence continues at coordinate 453,564,689 of NC_081411.1, read as the reverse complement.
AATGTGTTTGTAATATTTAACAGGATTTGCTTTTAACCGAGCATACTCTAGAACAATATATTTCTTAGTGGGTCCGAAATCCCACAGTGGTTTTTCCCTATTTGGGTTTCCATGTTAAATCTGGAGTTATGAGGTTTATGATGTTTATATGCTTTTGAGTTTGCATGTTTAGCAGTTTTGGTTATTTTACTGAAGTATATGTTACCGAGGTTGAATCTGATGTTTTTTATGGAAGATTAAGTTTGTATGATTCACCCCCCCCTCTCATCTTGTTGGCTATTGGATCTATACTTACATTAAGTATCAAAACTATCAATTGGTATTAGAGCTTTGGACTTCGGAAGAAAATTTTAAAGGTACTTGAGGCAAAGATCCAAAGATGTATAAGAGGGATGCACCGAAGCTAAACAAGTCAAGTTTCTCTACATGGTAGAAAATGATGAAGCTGCACCTATCAGGAGTTGGAGAATATGCTGTATATTATCTGGAGAATGATTTCATCACACCAAGCACCTATCCATTGACTATGGAAGAGATAAAGGCAAAGCAAGAACATATCCAAGCAATGATTGAAATAACATCTGGATTGACCGATTTAGAGTTTAATGATCTAGAAGGCTACAATGATGCAAAGGCAATGTGGGACAAGCTCATATCTATATATGGCGGTGATGAACATGTTCAAAGAGCAAAAGTGGATAGTCTAAGAGGACAACTTGAATCTACGAGGATGAATGAAGGTGAGAACATAACTCAGTATAGTACAAGACTAAAGGAGATTGTCAATCAAATCAAAGGAGTAGGTGGAACTATTGAAGAAAAGGATATAACAAGTAAGTTGTTAAGAACCCTTCTACTAGCTTATGCAATCAGAGTCTCTGTAATCAGTGAATTGAGGTCTGTACCTAATATGCCAGTTTCTTTAGATGCTACTATTGGTAAGCTACATGCATTTGAGTTAAGTAATTTTGATAACAGTGGATCTTCGGTAAATAAAGTTGAATCTGCATTTAATTCTTTTCATCTTGATGAATCTAATGATTACAATGAAAGAAAGTATAAGTACTCTGAAGGAGATCACAGTGGAGAAAGTGAAAGATTTCGCAAGAACATGGAGGAAGTACACAAACTGTATGAGGAAATTAGAAAGCAGGAAGAGTTTGAAGCACTATTAGCCAGAAGGTTACCGAGAGGGAAAGGTAAGTATAAAGGAAAACTACCTTTGAAATATTTCAATTGTGATAAATAGGACATATGGCTTCTAACTGTCCTGACAAAGAATCTACTGAAAAGAGAGATTACCGAGATGATAGACAAAAAGATAATCATTACAGAGGACACCGAGACTACAAAAGGAGAGATAGAAAGACATGCTTAATAGCTGATGAGGAATCCAATGATGATAAATCAGATGAAATTGATAAAAAAGGAAGTAGTTTATGTGGCTATCAAAGATGGATCAGATGAAGAAAGGTATGAAGAAAAAGCCCTAATATCTCACATAAATACTAATGATTCTTGGATCATAGATAGTGGATGCTCCCATCATATGACAGGAGATAAACACAAGTTTGTTATGTTAGAAGACTATGATGGAGGCTATGTAAGATTTGGTAATGATGCACCATGTCCGGTGAAAGGTAAAGGATCTATAACACTTCTTGAAAATACAAGATGCAATGATGTTTATTGGGTTAAAGGTTTGAAATACAATTTGTTGAGTGTAGCACAGCTAAACAATACAGGATACCAAATAGAATTTCAGAAAGGAATTGTCAAAGTTCATGACAAGCATGGAAAGTTAGCTGCTTTCGGGACACAGACAAAAGGTAATACATTTCATCTTGACTCAAATAGAAACAAATGTCTATATGCAAAGATAGATGACACCTGGTTATGGCATAAAAGGTTTTGTCATGTAAATTTTGATAATCTTATCAAAATAAGTAAGAAGCATCGAGTAAAAGGTCTACCGAGTTTGGAAAAACCTAAGAATGCTATGTGTCGAGGATGCCAAAGGGGTAAGATGACAAGATCAAGCTTTACAAGTAAGTCTTACACTTATAAGGGAATTTTAGATCTTGTGCACACTGATCTTTGTGGTCCTATGAAAGTTCAAAGTTATTATGGTGATAAATATTTCATATTATTTATGGATGACTATTCAAGGATGATGTTGGTAATGTTTTTAAAAGAAAAATCAGAAGCTTTTCAAATGTTTAAATGGTACAAGGCAAGAGTTGAAAATGAAACAGGAAGACAACTGAAATGTCCTAGATCAGATAGAGGAGGAGAGTTCACATTTGATGAGTTCAACTTATTCTGCAATGATCATGGTATTAAAAGACAAGTCTCTGCATGGAGAACTCCACAGCAAAATGGAATAGCTGAGAGAAGAAACAGATCTATTGTGGATTGTGCTAGAACACTGATGATTGAAAAGAAAGTGCCACAAACATTTTGGAGAGAAGCAATAAGCACAACAGTTTACACCCTGAACTGAGTACAACTGAAGAAAGGTACTTTGAAGACACCATACGAAATCTGGTATGACAAGAAACCTATTGTAAGTTATTTTAAAATCTTTGGAAGTAGATGCTATGTACACAAAGATGATAGAAATGGCAAGTTTGATTAGAAAAGTGAAGAAGGAACATTTCTTGGTTATTCTTCTAGAAGTAAAGCATTTAAATGTTTGATGAAATCATCTAACAAAATAGTAGAAAGTGCAAATGTGAAAATTGATGAATTTGCAGAAAGAAATGATGAAGGAAAATCCAAAGAACCAGAAGATTATGATGAATTTGTCTATTTTCAACTGACAAGTCTTACCGAGAGAATTGTTGAAGAAAATGAAGAGAATATCTAGTTATCGAGTGATGAAGAAGATCATACAGAGCCTACCGAGCCTGTATTAGCCAAGTATGTCAGAAGACATCATGCACCAAGTTAGATTATAGGAGATAGATGATCCAGTGATGACAAGGAACAAACTGAGACAGAACACATGTTTGATAGCTGAATTTGAACCAAGAATAGTGAAAGAGGCATTTAACAGTGAAGATTGGATAAATGCTATGACAGAAGAGATTGATCAAATCAAGAAGAATGACACATGGACTCTAATCCCAAAACCAAAGGGCAAAAATGTAATCGGTACAAAGTGGATTTTCATAAACAAGCTGAATGAAAAAGGTGAGGTCATTCGAAATAAAGCAAGACTAGTATGCAAAGGTTATGCTCAAGAAGAAGGAATTGATTATGGTGAAACTTTTGCACCTGTGGCTAGACTTGAAGGAGTAAGAACATTGTTGGCATATGCTGCTTACAAGAATTTCAAGGTATATCAAATGGATGTCAAATCTGCATTTCTGAATGGTATATTAGAAGAAGAAGTTTTTATTGAACAACCTGAAGGATTTGTTGAAGACAAGAATAAAGATCAGGTATGTAAATTAAACAAAGCTTTATATGGTTTGAAACAAGCACCTAGAGCATGGTATGAAAGATTGCACTCTTATTTGATTAAGATTGGTTTTATAAGGACAAGTGAGAACAACAATATGTACATGAAGAATGATGAAAATGGAATACTGATCTCAGCCATATTTGTTGATGATATTATATTTTGTGGAAATGACTCTCTATGCAAGAACTTTGGAAATGAAATGAGCAAAGAATTTGAGATGTCATTAATTGGTGAGATAAAGTATTTTATAGGTTTACAAATACTACAAATGAAAAATGAGATTTTCACTACTCAATCCAAGTACATAAAGGAAATCTTGAAGAAATTTGGAATGGAGGATTCAAAACCAGTAAGTACTCCTATGACTACCAACTGTAAATTATCAAAGAATGATGAATCTACATCTGTTGATGAGACACTTTACTGATCCATGATTGGAAAGCTACAATATGTTGTTCACAACAGGCCAGACATAGCACATGCAGTAGGTATAGTTGCAAGATTCTCTGCAGATCCGAAGGAAACACACATGATAGAAATCAAAAGAATTTTTAGATACTTGAAAGGCACTAAGGATTATGGCTTAGTATATCAGAAAGGAAATTACTTTGATTTAAAAGTTTATACTGATGCTGATTAGGTAGGCAACATTGATGACAGAAAAAGCACAAGTGGAGGAGCTTTCTTTTTAGGAGAAAGACTAGTGAGTTGGCTTAACAAGAAACAAGGATGTATTTCACAGTCAACAGTAGAAGATGAACACATTGTTGCAACATTGAATTGTACCAACATAGCATGGATCAAAAAACTGTTGGAAGGTATAAATGAGAAAGCTACCGAGCCAGTAACTATATTCTGTGACAATACTAGTGCCATTAACATTTCAAAGAATCCTGTTATGCACTCTAAGACAAAGCACATCTCTATCAAATATCATTATCTTAGAGAAGAAGCTCAAGAGAAGAAAGTGGTGTTGGAATATGTTAGCACAAAGGAGAAAATACCAGATATCTTCACCAAGCCACTACCATGGGACACTTTTGAGTATCTCAAAAGTAAGTTAGGGGTCCTACCCCTATCTTCCATTCACTGACCGAGTTCGGTGAAAGCATCAATTTGATGACTCTACAGAATATCTTTTAGGAGTTGATGCTGATTTACACACTTTAGGATGTTTTCTAAAGGTGTGCAGGAAACAATACAGGGAACAGGAATTGAAGACAAAATGCTCTGACCAAGACTAAGTTGATACATCACAGCAGGAATTCACTTCATACAGGAAGAGATTATGTTTTAGTTCTTTACTTTTTGGCATTGTTGTCAAAGGGGGAGACGACTGGAGAAGACTAAAGAAGACTGGAGAAAAGAGAAGACTGAGAAAAGAGGAGAAGTCTAATGTATGGGGGAGAAGACTGATGATAGGAAGATAGCATTTCAGCATTTCAGAATCACAACAATCCGAATCCTTTAAGGTCAAATCAATTGGTTTTGCCATCAATGCCAAAGGGGGAGATTGTTGGCATTATAACAGACAATGGGAGATTGTTGGCATTTCAATAAGGATATTGAGAAGGTTGTTGATGATTATGGATATAACTAATTAAGGATGATTTACTGTCTTGACATTATTATTTTGTCATTGATGTCAAGAAATTGACTTTCTAATTCAGTATGATGTTGCCATATCTTGAGAAGTATGATTTGAAGAGTATAAAGATGTCGGTAAAAGACACAGAAAGAATATGATGAATAAGGGGAGAAATAAGGTAGTCAATGGGCAACTATTACCGAGTTAGACAATGATGAGATCATTATGTTTAGATTATTTTGATATCATACATATGTTGTAAATTGAAAGGTTAATACTATACTATGTTACCGAGCAAAGAACCTAGTCGGTAAACCCTAAGGTTATTGCTATCGGTTAATGAAGGCGGAATGTCTACTGAGTGAAGTTTAGTATTTATCAAGTTGTAACCTAGCTGTAACAGAATACATTAAATGTTTACATGCATTATTTAATGAAGGAAGCTAATGAGATGGCTATGATTAAATGATTGATATGCTGTGAATGAAGTTTGTTAATGAATCTATGGCAAAGGAAAATCAACATGAAGATCTATAACGTAGATTGAACCGCATTACCCTAGCACAAGTTCCAAGGAATGGATTCAAGTTCCAAGGCGGGGTAAAACATTTTTCAGATCGAAGAATACATTGAACCTGTATAAGTTTGAAGATCTGATGGCTATGATTGATCATGGGAAATGTGATCAAGGAGATTAAGCGGTTAGCTAATTGTTTATAAATAGGGAATTGTTGATAAACAATATATGTGGGCAAGTGTATGCACATGGATGCTACATAATGATTACCAAGCACAGAAGCTTGAAGATTTGTTTGAATAATAGAGTATAGAAGCCCAACAGATGGACAAGATTAGTTCTATTTCTAGATTGTATTGAGCAAATAAGAATCTGCTTTAGCATTTTAGATGTGAAGTTGTAGATAGATTTTTATTACTGTTATTTTGTGAAAGTGACAGAAAATCTCTTTTCCGAGTGGACTTAACAGTCTTATTTGTAAAACCCTCTAGCAAGGTGACATTCTGATTGAGTGTTTGAAATCCTTTAACAAGGTCACTTCTAACAAGGTGAAGATCCTAACAGATCTGAGGGAAATCCCTTAACCAGGTCACATCTAGCAATGTGCTTGTAATCTTTAACAGGATTTGCTTTTAACCGAGCATACTCTAGAAGAGTATATTTCTTAGTGGGTCCGAAATCCCACAGTGGTTTTTCCCTATTTGGGTTTCCACGTTAAATCTAGAGTTATGAGGTTTATGATGTTTATATGCTTTTGAGTTTGCATGCTTAGCAATTTTGGTTATTTTACTGAAGTATATGTTATCGAGGTTGAATCTGATGTTTTTATGGAAGATTAAGTTTGTATGATTCACCCCCCCACTCTCATCTTGTTGGCTATTGGATCTGTACTTACATTAAGTATCAGAACTATCATTGTAATGGTTAGAGAACAACAGGTTCTTTGTTTATCTGGTAATAGCACTTCCTTGCTTAATCAAATCATTTTCTGCTCCTATCTGCCTTCACAACATTTTCCAGACACTCCTTCTGGTTTGGTAACAATCACACTTCCACACTTAACCAAATTGCCAACGCAATTATAAACAACTCATCGACCTTAAATACAAATACAATAGGTCGGTAACACATCACAAAACCTACAAATCTCATAGAGATTACAAACATATCGGTTCAATCATAACTGTTGGATTACATAGAAATCAACATTGTTCTAGACAACTTCAACCGATCCTAGATCACAACACATTGGATCATGTAGCTCATCACACATTTTCACTCCATGCTATGCATTTGCTCATTCCCAAGATAAATAGTTATCTTCATGCACCAAATCCACTTTTAAACTCATCATGTGCATCATGCTTACATGGAATCTTCATCTCCAATCATCATTCGGTCATAGATCATCACAACCGATTCACCAAGCTCCATTGAAGGGGGTTCTGTATATCAACTAGTTAGGGTTACTGATTGATCACTGCTTCAATAATAATACCAATATCGGTTTCCTTCACTGCTTTACTACCGGTTGCATTATTGCATCATTACCGGTTGCAATACAACTTCATTACCGGTTACTATTGACATCAATGTCAACACTATACTTCATGAATGCAATCTTCATGCAATGCCAACATATTCTTTCAAATAAAGTTCACTTTCATTAATTGAAAAAAATAAATTACTAAAATTATGGGGGACCTTTGAACAAACGTTTACCTTCCTTTAAAAAAACCTTCAAATGAAGGTGTTTTTTTTTAACCCTTAACCATGAAAATTTCTAAATTCCCACAAGTGGGACACACTATTATTGGTCTACTTAGAGATAAAAGATAACTATGTAGTCTTCACAACAAAGGAGAGTTAAAAAAAGAATAGGACACTAATAAAAAATGAGAGAAGTATTCTTAATAGAGCTAGCTTGGAACAATGGTTTGGGTTGAGTTTATAGGCACTGCTTTATACCCAATTAACAAGTTTCCTTTATTAGCTCTTCATATTTTAATGCCTATGGATGTGCGGCTAGGTCACAAGCCTTTACTGAAATATATCAAAGTTTTTAGTTGTGAGGTAAATATAGTTGTGTGAAGCAAGAAGAAAATAAAGTTGGAGAGCAAGGCAATTATATAATCTTTAATCATTTACAAATATGATACAAAAAGAAACAAACTTTGGGATCATTTTGTACAAAAGGTAATATAAAATATAAATGTGATACTTAGATAAATTAAACCTTCTTCCGCTGTGTTATAGCCTAAATAAACAAAAAAAGAAATACTTGATTTAGCATCCTTCTATACTTGAGAATGTTGAATTGGGATCCTTAGCTAGACAAGAATTTGAGAGCTCGTTAAGATTTGAATCCAATAAAGAGGAGAAATAATATATATCTTAGATTATTACAAGGTATATGAGGCGTAGAAAACCATCTAAAATGTACTCACCTATAGATGTTTACATATTTATCTTGAATACTAGCATTGACTATAATATCTTTGATTAGGGATATTCAATATTTGAATTTGATTTTGCTACATGGGATATAGATTATTAGATCTTATTTTGAATTAGGTATATCCTAACATATAATAATCTTAATAAAATATGAAAAATAAATAAATTAAAACCTTTCAAATGAATGTTAATTTACAATAACTATTTGTTTCTCTTATTATAGTGGAACATCATACTTATAATCAATTCAATTATAAAATCAATAATTCTGATATTATTATCAAAATTATAATAAATTCATAAGGGGTGCTACCTAACTTAGACAAACAAGTGCTTATAGGAGATAATCATGTAATTGAGGACTCACTTTCCCTCTAAAATATAAATATAAATTTTATTTTTTATCTTCAAGGAGTCCTAAACACATCCTTAACTAATAACACTTAAAGGTATAAATATCAATTACATAATACCCAAAGAGCGGTATAATTTAAGTGCACATATAATAGGGGACACTATTATTATAAATTTATTTCGCTACTTTATTTTCCCAAGACAATAGGAAATTGATAATAGGTTGAAGGAACATATAGTAACATTTTCAAAAAATGGGATGTGAAATTCCTCCCCCCTTTATATTTATTTCCCTCAATCAATTAATATTTGGATGCTTTAGGATGTTGTCTTCTTCCCTATTGGTATTTTGAGTTTGTTGGCATTTTGCATAGAGATTGCATTAATGATATGTTGTCATTGATGTCAATTGAATCGGTAATGGTATTCATGTTATTGCTGATATTGTTGTTTTTGATATTGGCTAGTAACCGGTAAGAAGAGCTATGTGGAAGATGTTGTAAACCAGTATGTAAAGTTTGTGAATTGAATCGGTGAACCAGTGTAAAAGGTTAAACCTTTCTATGCATTGTAACCGGTAAACCCTATCAGCTGTTAAACCCTAACTGATCGAGTTTGTTGGTTTATTATCTGATGAGTGGTAATGATGAAGACACGTGTGATAATTGTATGAGGATAAATTTAAATTGTTTTACCGTATTTTCTTATTGTCTAGGGAAGGAGAAAAGTGGATTGCATTTAATGCACAACGTGTGATGAGTTACAAAGTCCAATGGAGCGGTTGGAATTTTCTTGAAAAATGTGAAAAGATTGTCATGACTTCTAATGGTCAAGATTGAACCAACTTGTTTGTAATATCAATGATGAGAATTAGGTTTTTGTTGTGCTATTGACCTAATTAATTTCTATTTAAGGTCGATGAAGTTGTTTGTAAAGTTTGTTGGCAAGATTGGTAGAAAACTTGTTGAGTGTGCAGTTGCCCAACCAGTGAATGGATCTGCACTTTGAGTGAAGGCAGATTGAAGCTTAGAAGGATTTGATCAAGCAAATATAATGCTACTCAGACAGATCAAGAAAACCTATTGTTTTCTAACAGTTACAACATAAGTAAAATCCCTTAACCGGGTAAGCTCTAACAAGCTTGGTTACTCATTAAATCCTCTAACAAAGTGATCCATTAGCTTGGATTCTTAAATCCTCCAGCGAGGTTACTGTTAAGATTGATGATAGTCCCAAAGATACTGAGAGGGGGGGTGAATCAGTATCTAACCGGTTTACAGATTCTTTAACCTTATTAAGTATTTTTCATTCCAAAACAGTGTACCGGTAAAAAATAATTAATGCAGTAAATAAGAACAGTAAAGACAACATAGAAAAACCACCATAACACAAGATGTTTAACGAGGAAACCCGGTGTGGGAAAAACCTCAGTGGGATTTGTGACCCACAATATTCACTCACTGGCCAATGAATGGATATTACTTACAAGAGGGGCCTGCACATGCAGGAAGGCCAACTGCCTAGAGCTCACTGCTCAATCACAAAAAGGAAGTCTCATTGACTTACAAAATAGATTATGAAAATCCAATAGAATGTACTGCTACAATTCAAAATTTTCTATGCCAGGTTCAGTACCGGTTTAAGCTCATACAATAACCATAAACCTTATACAAAATCTGCCTTAATATTCGCTCATCACTTCTACCATGTATCCATCCTATCTTCTACAAATGATTTTCAAGATCTCATACATATATGAGTCTTATTACAATATGCCATGTCGGCTTTACAAAATATATTTACAATTAAATACAAAAAACAAAACTTTATTCCTGTCGGCTGGGGTGCTGGTATACATTGTTGCTGCTGCCGGTGAAGTGTCTGTCAGTGCCGGTGCCTGAAGATATCCACAAGGTTGCCGGTAAGTTGCCATCAATGACAACACCATCATTTCTCACTAGAGTGTAGAATTACAACAATCTCCTCCTTTGGTATTGATGGCAACACTCATGAGAAAAACCCAAAAATATGTTCCAAAAATGAAGTCCAAAATTTTACCAAAAATGTGTGCTCCCCCTGAGCAGATGATCTCCTCTGATAATTATTTTTCTTTGTCCTACTACTCCCCCTTTGACATCAATGACAAAGGTTGTCAAAATTGTCAAATGAGTGGAATTTTTAGCTTGAACTTTGTAATCGGTTGGTTACAATCTAGAATAAGTCTGCTAAGACCAAATTCAAGCTCTGAATAAACATGTTACTGTCCTTCATAGCTGCCTCAATTCTCTAAATTGTACAAGTGAGATGATGCATTTTTTCTTCCGGTGTCTTTTGACCTTGAACTAGTGCCTCAGAGATTTCTTTCCGTAGAGAGATAAGATTATCTAACTTAGGACTAAGTTTGCACTTTAGCTCTCTAGCTTTTCCCTTTATCCTTTCCTTCTCTTTTTCTAATTTCTCCAATTTCTCTTCAAATCCAGCAATTTCTTGCTCAATAACTGATATAGGTTCAGATGAACCAATCATATTATCAGCTATATCATCTATCTCCTTTTGTACTATGCTTATTTTCTTATCAATGTCAACTATCAACAGATTTGTCTTGCAAGTATCTCTGTATAGTTGCTTAAACTCCGTAATTGTTGTGCTCAGTGCTGGTAAATGAGTATCAATATGTTCTATGCACTTCTTTATTGTTTCCTCAAAGAATTTCTCTTTTTCCTTTTCCATTTTCTCCTTGAATGTTTCCTCATTTATTTGATCAGCTATTAGTATATTACCAGTAATATATTTAGACAATGTGTCTAACTGACTCAAAGAATCCTTATTATCTATGTTGCATTTAGGTGCAATCAACTTAAGAATAGGAATTGTGTCATCAATTTCCTTATAGGCCAATGCATTACAATCTGTTATTTTCTTTATTGAATCCAAAATCACTTCAGTACATTAGTGGGTCTAAATTTTGTCAATGAAGTATTGGATGTCTGCCCAACTACCTTTACAATCTCAGTGCTTCTGGTGGGAGTAACTGCTTTGCTTTTCTCGACTTTTGGTGGGTCAGTCTGTGTTTACATTTCCACTAGAAAAGGTTTTGGTTTCTCTGTGATTGTCGGTTTCACTACCTCAATGTGTACATGTGACTCTGCTGATTTCTCTGCTTGTTTTACTGTGTTATCTACTACCGGTATCTCCATTGGTTTTTCTTTATTGTCCACTGTCGGTATCTTAGTTACTATCTCTACAGGTTTTTGTGTGCTTGCATTGGTATTGTCAGTAACCATTTCACTAATCAAGGGTTCCTTTGAATGCTTAGTTTGTTGGGCCTATACCCCAATCTCAATGTGTTTTGCCTATGTTCCAACCTCAATATTATCTGTTGGTTGCTCAGTAGCAATATCTTTCTTTTCCTCTATGTTCTCCTTATCAACTATAATGTTAACCTCCTGAGTGTCTATGTTCATAATGTACAAAATTTTTGACTCAGGGTTTGTATCCTCATGTGATGTATCCACATTCTCAGTAGCCGGTGTGCTATCAATCTATATGGGTGTAGTAACCAAAGGTGGTGGTAGGTTATCAGTTACTTTAATGTTGGGTAATCTACCTACTTTACCTTTCCCCTTGTCTTTGTCCTTCTGATAAAATTTGAAAGTTTTCTTAGGTCTGTTCAGCTCTTCCTGTTTTTCCTTCTCAACAAAGAAGATATCCCATTTGTCTGTTATTTCTTCTGCAATTTCATTTACCCTACAAGCCATTAGGTTCACATGCCAGTGTCCACTTGCAAAAACTGATCTATTAGCTTCACTAATAAGTTCATCAATTTCCTCTATAGAGTTGACCAGATGTACACCTATTAGTTTTGCAATCTTTAGTTTCTTGTCAAGCTCCATAACTGCAATCCTTTTTGCATCTAACCGCCTATATAGTTCACTAGGCAAATCATCTACAACTTCTATTAACACTTTCTTATATATGTCAAGATGTAGGATGATGCTATTCTCTATACTTTCTTTCTCTTTATTAGTGAATGTATCATATAATTTTCTCACATTGGATAAATTATCGTCATCAATTATTCCATTCAATAAGTTTTCCAATGGTGGTATAACCTATTATTGCTTTTTCTTCTTTGGTGTCAACTTCTTTGCCGGTGGTCTCATTGCCTGTTACTTCTGCCTTGTTGTCCTTGTTTTCTTGGGAGGAGGAGAGGGTACCGGTGAGATTTTTCTCTTCCTATCAACTCTTCTAAATTCAGTAGGAATTTCACTATCAGAGGATGTACCAACCGGTGAGAGATGTGTCTCCGGTTGTAATCCCTCTAAGTCACTTTCCTTTATTCTAGTTATGTTCATGATGTTTTCTTTTATTTCCTTAACTTTTTTAGGTGCACTCCTTATGCATTTTTCTCTTCTCTTTCTTTGTTTCAAAGTCTGTACACCACTTTCTTTTGTTTGTGCATTACCAAAAAGCTTTTCTTCTGGTTCTCTAGGGGCTTCTAACAGGGATTTTGCAAAAGTTTCAATGATGTTTACATCTGCCTCATATCCCATTTCTATTACCCATACAGTTCTAGGAAGAACTGCCGTCATCCATATCTCATCCTTTTTAATTACAAAACACATTTCCTTTTCATATTTATCTACAATACTTTGTGGTAATCTCTCTCTTGTTTTCATTTTTGCTTTGAATGTTTTGAAGTACTCTATTATATTGTTACCCTTATCTGTCCCCATACTGGTGAAGATTTCTATTAGTTGTTTTCCTACTGGTATATCATAACCAAAGTCTTTCTTACCAATACCAGGAACCTCTTTTGTAAAATACAACATCAGACATACCAAGAGATTGCCAAAATGAAAAGTACCTTTCTTGTCTCCTTTGATCTTTTTCAAATTATCTATTAACTCATCCTTTAATCACTCACATACATCTATCTTTGCATCATTCTTGACCATATCATATGCACTTTTAATACAAATACTGGAAACAAAGTTGAGTTGGTTTGCATGGGTGGCCTTATAACCTAGTATCATGCTTATGAATCTGACATTTTCATCTTTAACATCATTTACTCTCAGGGATCTACTATCATAGGTTTCTCTTGTTAATTTCATTACTGTGTTATTAGGAACCTTCTTAGTTTTATTTGGCCTGCTACTGGTGGAGGATAAACCAGTCACTTCCTTAACTGCTTCCACAACAGTAGGGTTTGCAATAAATTCCAGAGTAGAGGAGGAAGCCATTGATAAATACCTTAATTTTCCTGATAATGGTTTGAGTGCTTGAAAGAACTTGCTTCACTTCTTTGCTTTGGATGCTTTCAATCAGATTTTGTGCTATCTGAAAGTTTGAATGCTCGATGAATTGAAAAAGAGGGGAAATCACTAATTTATATGTCTTTTCCTTCAACAACCACAATAAATGCTCGCTGGTTAAGTGAAACTAAACACATTTGCTGGCAGAGAAGAATTCCATCTTCTCACCATCAACTAAGGGTAAACTTGCATGATTTTCAACTTGTTACAGTACCCCCAAAAGGTTATCTTTTAGTTAGATGAAGAGTCTTCTGCCGGTGGAGTAATACTCCATTCTACCGGTGAAGGAATAGTCTCATCAACATTTTGATCTGTCTTTCTAATCCATTGTCTTGAAAATTCTCTCTTTACCTCATCAACCTTCTCTTTGCCTTTCAAACTAGGTCCTTTATTATTTGCCAGTGAAGTCTTGCTTCTACAAAATTTTATAATATGTCCAATCTTGTTACAAGCATAACATGTCACATTGTTCTTCTGAATAGCCTTTCCATATCCTATGTTAGTTTGTGTTCTGCATTGATTAGATAAGTGCCCAAATCTTCCACAAACATAACATCTTATATTCATTTTGCAGTTTTCTGAATTGTGACCAATTTTGTTGCATTTGGAACATTGATCGGTGGGTACATTAATGTTCTGATTGTTTCTAGATGTACACTGATTTGCTTTATGACCATACTTGTTACAATTAAAGCATTTCCCATTAAATTTGTAAGCATTAGGTTGTCTTACTGGTTTACTGTGATCATGATTGTTTGCAGTACTGAAACTTTCTCCAACTTCAATTCCAAGTCCATTAGTGTCTCCATTAGGTTTTTGACTTTTTCAGCATACCATCAAGTTCTTCTAAACTTTTCTTGAATTTCTCTTTATGTTGATTTGTAGTAGCCAACTCATTTTCTAGACATCCCTTTTGTCTCATAAGTTCAGATTTATCATGTTCCACGTGAAACAGATATGTCTTCAACATATCATTTTCATGACTAAATCTTAGATTTTCATTTCCAGCATCATTGAGTCTCCTAGTGAAGTCATCTTCATTCTTCTTTCTGTCTTCAATTTCTTTACAAAATATCATAGTCATGTCTTACATTTCATTCCTCAAAGTCATGTTTTCTTGCCTCATCTTGCTTACAAGCTCATTAAGAGTTTCCTTTTCATCATCATTACTCTGCATCTTGTCATGAAGTTCTTTTCTCTAATTTCTAGCAATAGTGAGATTCTCCTGAAGTCCTTGAATGAATTCCTATGCAGTCCTTAGATCATCTTCAACTTTGATATTTTTCAACTTCTCTACATCATAGTTTGCAAGAGCTCCTTCTAATTGCTTTCTTAAATTCTCCATTTGTACCAATGTCAGAATCTTCCTCAAGCTGTTAGACTTTTGAAAATAGAGGACTAAGCTCTGATACCAATTGTTAGGATTGATGATAGTCCCAAAGATATTGAGAGGGGGGGGGGGTGAATCAATATCTAACCGATTAACAGATTCTTTAAACTTATTAAGTATTTTGCAATCCAAAATAGTGTACCAGTAAACAAAAATTAATGCAGTAAATAAGAACAGTAAAGACAACATAGAAAACACACCATAACACAAGATGTTTAATGAGGAAACCCAGTGTGGGAAAAACCTCGGTGGGATTTGTGACCCACAATATTCACTCACTGGCCAATGAATGAATATTACTTACAAGAGGGGCTTGCACATGTAGGAAGGCCAACTACCTAGAGCTCAATGCTCAATCACAAAAAGGACATTTCACTGACTTACAAAATAGATTATGAAAATCCAATAGAATGTACTGCTACAATTCAACATCTGCTATGCCAGGTTCAGTATCGGTTTAAGCTCATACAATAACAATAAACCTTATACAAAATCTTCCTTAATATTCGCTCATCACTTCTACCATGTATCCATCCTATCTTCTACAAATGATTTTCAAGATCTCATACATATATGAGTCTTATTACAATATGCCATGTCGGCATTACAAAAGATATTTACAATTAAATACAATAAACAAAACTTTAATCCTGTCGGCTAGGGTGCCGGTATACATTTTTGCCTTTGTCGGTGAAGTGTCTGCCGGTGCTGGTGCTTGAAGATATCCACAAGGTTGCCAGTAAGTTGCAATCAATGACAACACCATCATTTCTCACTAGAGTGTAGAATGCCAACAGGGTATTGTGCTTTTCATCAAGGCATATTTGTAAATCCCTTAACCGGATGATTCCTAACTAGAATTAGTTCTTAACATGACTTATTGTAAAGCTTTAATAGGCTTGGCTCCTAACAGGGTGAACTTTGAAAGAGTTCAGATAGCTATCCTTGTGAGTCCCATCTCAATTTGGTTTTTACCTATTTCGGTTTTCCACGTATAAACATTTGTGTTAAGTGGTGAATGCTTTTGTGGATGTGATCTTATTTGTTGATGTGGTTAATCTCTGATAAGGCATGTTAAGTAGAAGCATTGAGAGATGAATATGTTGAGTTATGATTAAGCATTGTTGATGTTTACAAGATTGAAATTGTTTACTGTTAAAGTTGTCTTAACAGTCAAACCGGTTGATGTCAAGTATTCTTATGAATATTGATCTTGACTGAGCTATGTTTACTTTGCTTGAATGAGCTTGAGTTTGGGAACTTTGTATTAGTTTTTCAATATACTGATTCACCCCCCCCTTTGAGTATTCTACTTGATACTTATTCTTTCATCATACCATCATTCCCATGTAGTGGCTTCAATTGGTAGATCCTTCAACTTCACCAAATACTTTTTACTTATCTTTGTTTGTTGAGTGTCCATGATAGATTCTTGTATTGGAATAATTATTCCTTCATAATTTAAAGCTATAGGTGTTTGGAAATTATAACACGTTTCCCCAATGCCTTTTTAAGACAAGAAACATGACAAATGTTGTGAATTTTTATTCTCAGGTAGCTCTAGTTTATAACATTGTCTGCCAAGTTTCTTATAATCTGGTAGGGATAATAAAAAAAAAATTCTTAATTTATCTTCTCATTGTACAAAATAAAATTGTATGTGGGGTCACAACCTTAGGTAAACCATGTCTCTAACTTTTAAAACTCTTTTAGTACACCAATAGTCTACACAGAGCTTTTTCTAGTTATGAGTGTTTTGAAGATGGCTCTTGATGAATTTTAATACCTCTTGACTTTACTTGATCATATAATTTTTTTTCAACACCCTATTTTCTATGATTATAAAATCCAAAAAGGTTAGAGCATTATATCCACAAAAAAACATAAAATGTGACATACCTATTGACATATAGTAGGAAATATAACCACTTGACCCAAGTTGTTTGCTTCCCAAAAATATAATTTCTTCGGTACTCTTAATCCATCTATTAACAATTATAGTTTATCCATTTGTATGGGGATGATAACTTATTTTATAGGTGAGGTCTATTCCTTCCAAATGAAATATTTATTGCCAAAATAGGCTTAAAACGTGTCCCTCTCACTAGTGCTATTATACGGTAATCTATATAATCATCTTAAATCTTTAAAGAATAAATCAATAACTTGGAAGGCATTAGAATAAAAGGACATGGTATAAAAGAATGCATACTTGGTGAGTCTATCCACCACCATAAAGATACAATGTTTAACAATTACCTTGGACAATCTGGTGTTAAACTTTATAGCTATGCTTTCCCGTTTTTGCTTAGGAATGGGTAAAGTAGTCCTACAAGATATATTTGTTCTACCTTGTTGCATGCTATCAAGATGAACATTCCTTAATGTTCTCGAGAACATCTCTTTTCATTCAAATCCATTTAATAATCTCTCTCAAATCTATTTGTATGTCTTAAAATACCCATAACGTCTAGCCAATGGAGCATCATGCATGGCCTTCAAAATATTTCTTTATCATTGACTCTGAAAAGAAAAATTTCCTCCCTTTATGAAAATTTAGGTCTCTCACCACTTTGAACATGTCATCTTGTACTCTTCAATAAACAAGTTAGTGTAAAATCATATTTGGTATATTTGGCATATTCAAATATTATGATGGTTACCTAGTTAGAAAAGATGTTAGAAATAGAACATAGAGTGGATCTATGAGATCATTCATCAACAACTATATTATGCACACCCTTCACATGTTCAATCATTAGCTACTTGAGAATCATTAATAAACCTCTTGTATTAGCTGCATGATCCTAAGAATTCCCTTAAAGATTAGATCTTCTATTGGTCCACTTGCACTCCTTTTTCACTAATAACATGTCCCAAATACAAAATCTCCCTAAGCCCAAAATCACACTTTGATTATTTTGTTAATCTTAGAGGATTCAATTGAGAGGGGGGGGGGGGGTGAATCAATATTAACAAGAAATTGAAATTTGAAACTGAACCTTATAAACCTTTCACCAAATCAAACAATAACCAACAACAAAACCATTTACTAGTACCGATATCTGTTAATAATCATCTGCTAATCTGATTTATCAATTCTGCACATTAAGTGTTAATTAAGCATGCATTAACTGAAAATAAAACATAACAACACATAAAAATATTCACCATAATTAAACCATGTTTTTCATGTGGAAACTGAAATAGGGAAAAAACACGGTGGGAGTTGGTACCCACATATGATAGGGAGGCTACCTAGTTTACCATCAATTAGGATTCTTTGATGGTTGCTTCTATCCCTTCACGGGTTCCAATTCTACCCCTTTGGACTTCTAAGGGCTTCCCTACCATTTGTTTTCTTATCTCACCTTCCTTGAGCTCACAAACTAATCTTTCTTACTATATCCTTGCAGGGGTGTAGGACACACACACACATGTGTTATCTCTTTGCAACCACCAATCTTGTTTGGTTTGGCAAATACACTCCTTTCGGTTACTCAATCTCTATTTTTCAGGCGTATAACCTTCTAGATCTTCTTCTAGTTCTTAGCAGATTCCTTCCTCTTGCAAGTTATCTCCTTCAAGTTACTGACACCTAGCCCGGCTATCACCAAGCTCACCCAGGGAAAGTTTGCAGGAATAGCTAATGCCATCTCCTGGACTCTTACCAATAAAACCCTACTATACATAATTGGCTCTGCTTGACAATCTCCAATGATCATGTGGAGTCTCAAGTCAGACCCATGTGATTATTGCAAACAGAGAACAAAAACTGACAAGGAAAACTTTATATATAGATTTCGAGCTTATGCATGGGTTCAAGCCAACAACTCACAAAACAAAGAAAAGAAGATTTATATTAATAGCATACGAGAACTTTAGAAAATTTTAACACATTATTGCAAATCATGAACAAAAAGTAAACTCTAATTTGAAACCAAAAAATGGACTTCTCTATTGCATTTCAGAAAAACAAACAATCGTGTTCTCTCAGGCAATCGACAATCAATCACTTAACCATCAACCTCTTACAGATGCCTGTTGGGTCTTTTATACAATTTCTCTTCTCTTATGAACTTATCCTATTGGAAGAGATAAATCTCATTACCAACGGTTTCCATTTGTAACTGTCTCACAGGTTCCATCGGAACATCGGGGTAACATCCAAACAAGGTTACCGATGTCTGATGACAACCTCTAACTTGTCTCACTTCCTATTGAGTTTTCAGTGGAACACCAAAATGGGGCTACCGATGAATGACGTCTTCACACTTCTACTTTGCACTTTCCATTGGGTTATCAGTGTAACATTAGAACAGAGTTACCGATGTTCGATGGTGACACACACCACTTTGTACTTTTCTATCGGGCATCGGGATAGCAAGAAATCCCTTTGTCTGATGGCCGATTTTTTCCTCCGCTTCCCTGGCATTTCTATTAGGTCTCCTCCAAACATGTTAGCCCGATGGCCGATGCCATCTTCCTCCACTTGTGCTTTGTCACCGGGCCGTCGGTGTAACACTGAAGCGTTCCTTTCGATAGACGATGACTTACTTCAATTCTCCACTTTTCTATCGGGCGTCGGCGTAGGTGAGAACCTTGCCTGCTGATACCCGATACAACCGCTCCATGCCTATGCTTCCTCATCGGGTCATTGGGGTAGCTTAAAACTACTCGCCCTGATACCCGCTAATAATACTCTGAAGTGCTCCGCTCCCAATGCTTTCTCATCGGGTCATTGGGGTAACATGAAACCACTCCCTTAGATATCCAATGACTCCACTCCATACTCTAGCGACCTCATCGGGGTAAGTCTTTCCATTCGGGGTAGGTCTTGCTGATAAGGAAAATCTCAAAAACTGCCATAAACAACCAAACAAATGGACTTAGAGCTAGTCCTTATGTATGCACATGACCACTGGAAGGTCTCAAAAACCAAAACTGGATAAGGGCATTTCATCCCTTAGGTGCTCCTACACCATACTCCCCCCCAAAAAATGAAGTAAAGTGACTGCGTGTGACAACAAGGAAAGATCAATTCCCGACTTAACAAAGTCTGATTCAGGGGCCCAGGTCTCTTTAGAATCAGGTTTATGCATTCATTTGACCAAATTTTCCATGTAGACTTGCTATCTAGTCTTCTTGAGAATGCAAGAATCCAACACTTTCTTAGCCTGGGGCATGGAAGGAGAAAGTAATGGCAGGTTAGCAAGTGATTGTTGAACATCTAAAACTCATGCATCGTCCTTGGGAAGTTGTCCCTTGTAGACAACCAAATATGTGACATTGAAAATGGGAGACAAAGCAATATCAGATGGAAAATCAATCTTATAGGCATTAGAGCCATACTTGGCTAAAAATTTACATGGGCCTATTCTCCTCATTTGTAGCTTGCTGGGAACCCCTTTCTGAAGTCTAGCCTTGTTCAAATGTACCATCACCAAATCTCCAAATGAAAATTGTACATCTCTCCGTGTGGCATCAACCTTGGCTTTAATGTTTTGTGAAGAATCTTGGAGAGCTCATCGGACTTGGTCATGAACCTCCTTCATAGATTGAGTGACATCAACAGCTTGACCACTTCTGTGTGATAGATTATCAAGATCTCATAATTCCATAACACCTCGTGGGTGTATACCTTACACTATCTCAAAAGGACTCTTCCTAGTAGACCTGTTGACACTGTCATTGTACGCAAACTCTGCCTGGTGAAGAACCTAATCCCAACTCTATCCATACTCTTTTGTCAAACACCTTAAAAGGTTTCCAAGTGTCCTATTGACGACCTTTGTTTGACCATCTGTTTGGGGATGATAGGCTGAACCAACAAACAAATTAGTTCCCAGTCTTTTCCAAAGAGTTTTCCAAAAATGTCCAAGGAATTTGACATCTCTATCTGAAACAATACTAACTGGCAAACCATGGATTCTTATAACCTCTTTGAAAAATAAGTGTGCAATGTGACTAGCATCATGAGTAGTTTTTCAAGGAACAAAATGTGCCATTTTACTGAATTTGTCAACAACAACAAAAATGCTATCACAACCAAGCTTAGTTTTGGGTAATCCAACCACAAAATCCATACTTACACATTCCCATGGTCTTGTAGGAATAGGTAATGGTTGATAAAAAATAGCATTAGTAGTTGTTCCTTTAGCTTTTTGACAAACCATACACTGCTCAACATACCTTATGATATCTCTCTGCATTCTGGGCCAATAGTAGAAACTTTGAACAAGTTCCAATGTCTTATTAAGGCCAAAATTACCACTCAAACATCCATTGTGCTTTTCTTGGATTAGATTTTCCCTCATCGATCCTTTGGGAACACACAACTGTCCACCTTTAAACAACAAACCATTCTACAAAGTAAAATCAGCATATTCACTATGAAAGTGATTCTGAAATTCTTGACAAACCTTGTAAATAGTTGCAAAATCTTCATCATTGGGGTACAAATCCTTGAAGCAATCAACTCCAATACTCTGAGTCTGCACTTTTTGCACTGTTATTAGCCTTCTACTAAAAGCATCTGCTACTTTATTACACTATCCTTTCTTATGCTTAATAGAAAAAGTAAATGACTGCAAATACTCAACCCATTTAATATGCCTTTGACTCAACTTATCTTGTGAATTCAAAAAACTTAAAGCTTGATTATTTGTGTAAACAACAAGCTCCTTAGGTAACAAGTAGTGCCTCCACTTTCTAAGAGCTTAGACAAGAGCATATAGCTCGAGATCATAGGATGAATACTTCTTCTTAGCATCATTGAGCTTCTCACTAAAGAAAGCTACAGGTCTATTCTCTTGACTCGAAACAACACCAACTGCTATATTACTTGCATCACATTCAATTGTGAACAACTTATAAAAACTAGGAAGAATGAGTACTGGTTGTGTAGCTACCTTTTGTTTCAAAAGTTCAAACCCTTTGTTAGCTGCATTGGTCCACTGAAACTTAATCTTAACTCCTCCTTTGATGGTATCCAACATGGGTGCATAGATCTCACTAAACCCTTTGATAAACTTCCTATAGAACTGTGCCAAACCATGAAAACTTCTTACTACACTTGCTGTCTTTGGTGTTGGCCAATTTGTGATGGCTTCCACCTTTGATGTGTCCATCTTCAAATCTCCTCCTGAAACTAGAAATCCAAGATAGACAAGTTCCTGCTTCATAAACTCACACTTCTCCAAGTTTATTGTTAGTTGCTCATCATACAATTTTTGCAATACAATACCAAGATGCTCTAGATGTTCTTTAATTCTACTGAAAATCAAGATATCATCTAAGTATACAACAACAAATTTACCAATAAAATCTTTCAACACTTCATTCATGAGTCTCATGAATCTACTGGGAGCATTACTAAGACTGAATGGCATAACAAGCCACTCATAAAGTCCTTCATTGGTTTTGAAGGTTGTTTTCCATTCATCACCTTCTTTTATCTTGATCTGGTGGTATCCACTCTTGAGATCAATCTTAGTGAAGTACTTTGCACCTCCCAAGCAATCCATCAAGTCTTCAATTCTTGGGATAGGAAATCTGTACTTGATAGTGATTCTATTTATGGCTCTTGAATCTGTGAATAGCCTCCATGTTCCTCCTTTCTTGGGTGCTAACAATGTAGGTACAACATAAGGACTTATGCTCTTCTTTATCAACCCTTGGTCCAAAAATTCTTGGAGTTTTCTAGACACTTCCTTGTTCTGTTCGAGAGTCATCTCATAGTCCGCTTTGTTGGGTAATGATGCTCTAGGAATAAAATCAATCTGATGGCTTATGGCTCTAATAGGTGGTAGGGTTGTTGGTGCTCCATCACTTATGATTTCTTTGAAGTTGTCTAGTATTTGTTGCACTTCATGTGGTATTTGAGCCTTCTTTTCTTTCTTTTCTTCCTTTGGTTTCACTATAAGAGAAAACCCCACTCCTTCTCCTTCCTTGAGAGTGTTAATGAACTCTTTCTCACCTACCAGTAACACATTTGGGCCTTTAGTTTTGCTGCTCTCTCCTTCATCACTTAGGGACTAAATATGGTATGTAACTCCATCCTTTTGAAAAGAATAAGAGTTTTTCTCTCCATTGTGAATGGCCTTTCTATCAAACTACCATGGTCTACCAAGAAGTAGATGGCAAACATCCATAGGCATGATGTCACATAAGACTTTATCCGTATAACTACCTATGTTGAATTCAACCCATGTTTGTTCATTTACTACCACATGCTGCTCCTTATTGAGCCAAGTGACACTATGATATCTCAATGATGAAAAGTAAGTACCAAACCGATACTGAGAGGGGGGGGTGAATCATTATAGGCACAACAAAAAAAAACTTCTCTTGAACCGGTTTGATTGCAGACTATAAACTACTGGCAATCCCTAACACCGGTTAAAACCAGAATACTACCAGTTAAACACACTGCAAGTGTGAAAGACATGAACTGGTCAATCTTCTTAGCTTTCCACACAACCTACTTCCTCATTTCCACTTTGTCTTTATGCATAAATAGATAATCTATTATCGGAGACACAATAATTTACTAGCATAACATGATTCACCGCTTGATAGAAAACAACAAAGCATCACATGAAAGAGGCATCACACATGACACACACATTTTACACATGGAAACCCAACTGGGAAAAACCACGGTGGGGATGAATACCCACAAGTTATTTTTGAACTCTTTAGAAGTCTGCTCTGTTAGGAGCCTAGTCAGGTTAAAGACTGTTACAACAGGTTTTGTTAGGAACCGATCCTGTTAGGGATCACCTGATTAAGGGATGGCTAGAATACTCGATTAAGGGTTAAACCCTATTAGAGGTTACCTTGTCAAAGGATTTTATGAACTCAATGGCTTTGAGTCACCCTGTTAAAGGATTTACAGCAAGCTGGTAAAAGCTACCCAGTTAAGGAATTTTCCAACTATTGAGGTAGTTAAAGATTAATAGGTATTACAATGATCTGATAATAGCACTCAATACCAATGCAGATCCACTTTAGTTCCTTCCTTCTGCACACACACTAGGCAGGTATCAATCCTCTTATCTGGTCTAGAAAGAATCATGTATCTCTACACTTAGATACACACACAACATTTGCCAACAACCTGAACATGAAACATAACATCGACCTTCTAGAACCCAGATAGGTCGGCAGCATAAACCCTAAACCCTAAACACTTATGTTAAGTAATTGATCGGTTCAATCCTGACCATTGAGCACTTTGCATTTGAATACAATGGTCTTGAATAGATCTCAAGACATTCTCCATCGTTCATTCTTCACCGCTTCATGGAGGCATTAGCCCATCACACGTTCTCCACCATTTGCAAAGACTTCACATATTCCCGAGGTAGATAGGATCAATCTCCTTCATGCAAGATCCTTAATGTGTATGAGACTGATGTGGCAACATGATTTGATCTCCATTACAATGCTAACTCATCACACAATGTCATCGGGCTTGGAATACTTCAACCGAAAACCCTAAAGCTAAGACTACCAATCGGTAGTCCTACCACATTCCATGTATCGGTTCTTGTTCCGACATACTGGTTCCGGTTCACAACATCATACCGGTTCACTTGGACAAGCATACAACTTCACTTATTGCACATATACCAGTTTACACCACCATATCGGTTCTCTTTGCTAGTTTCTTAACTTCAATATACCAATTCACTTCTCAGCATATTGACATCAATGACAACATACAATATCATCATGTCATCATACTCTTGCACATATGCCAACAATCTCCCCCTTTGGCATTGATGGCAATATACAATGCTATCACTCTGTCTGCATCACATCTTCTCCTAAATATAGAAGATATCTTTTCACTTCACATCTTCTCCCCCTTTGACAATAATGCCAAAGTGGAGGCACAAGCTTTTTTATTCCACTACACTGCTCCCCCTGAGGAGTAGCATCCTTCAACACATCAATCCTGAGAAGATATAGCAAAGTAAGATCTGACTGATGTGGAGAGCTTACTTTTAGTTCACCTCTTGAAGAGGTAGCACTCCTAATTCACCTCTCAAATAGGTAAATGAAGCCTTTGGTAGAGGCTTGGTGAATATGTCTGCTAATTGCTCCTTACTGGAAACATGTTCCAATGCCACCTCTTTGTTCTGAACCTTTTCCCTCGAGAAATGATACTTGAGTTCAAAATGCTTGGTTCTAGCATGTAAAACTGGATTCTTGGAAATGTTAATTGTACTTGTATTGTCACAGAATATACTTACCGGTTCAGATACAGGAACTTTGAAGCCATTCAATACATACTTCATCCAAATAGTTTGGGTACAGTTCATAAAAGCTGCAACATACTCTGCTTCTGCTATAGACTAAGAGATACAACTCTGCTTTTTACTCATCCATGAGACTAGTCTACCACCGAGAAAGAATGCACTACCGGTTGTGCTCTTCCAGTCATCTACATTACCAACCCAATCAACATCTGTAAACACTTTCAGGTTGAACTCATTATTGTATGCATACCATATCCCATAGTCAATATTTCCTTTCAGATATCTAAGAATCCGCTTGACTGCTACCAAGTGGGATTCTCTTGGGCTTTGCTGAAATCAAGCGGTAATACCCACTGCATGTGCAATGTCCGGTCTTCTATGCACTACATAATGCAACTTACCAATCATTGATCGGTATTCCTTCTCATTTACCAGTGCTGAGTCATCTTCTTTTGATAGTTTACAACTGGTCACCATTGGTGTACTAACCAGTTTACTGTCTTCCATGCCAAAGGTCTTCAACACCTCTTTGATATACTTGGACTGAGTAATAAAGATTCCATCTTTCATTTGTTGAATCTGTAGTCCAATGAAGAACTTAATCTCCCCTATGAGTGACATCTCAAATTCCTTCTTCATCTCATCAACAAAATCATGACTCATCTTTTCATCTCCTCCAAAGATGATGTCATCAACAAATACTTCATAGATCAGAATTTGATCTCCTTCTGATTTTAAGTAGATATTGCTATCTTCACTTGTTCTTTCAAATCCAATCTTCACAAGATGGGAGTGCAAGCGTTCATACCATGCTCTAAGTGGCTGCTTTAGTCCATATAAGGCTTTATGTAGCCTACACACCATGTCACTATCTTCTGATAGGGCAAACCCATCTGGTTGTGCTATATACACCTCCTCTTCAGGTATTCCATTTAGGAATGTAGATTTTACATCCATTTGGTATACCTCGAATCCTTTAAAAGATACATATGCAAGAAGCATATGAACTCATCCCAATCTGGCTACTGGAGCAAAGGTTTCTCCATAGTCTTCTCCTTCTTCTTGAGGATACCCCTTACACACCAGTTTGGCTTTGTTTCTTATCATTGTCCCATCTTCATTCAGCTTATTTCTGAAAAACCCATTTGGTACCAATGACATTTTTATGCTCTGGTCTGGGTACCAAGGACCATGTACCATTCTTTTCTATCTGGTCAAGTTCCTCTTCCATTGCCTTGACCCAATCCTCATCTTTATGTGTCTCTTTGAATGATTTAGGCTCAAATTCAGAGATCATACATGAGTTTTCTCTGACCTTTCTTCTTGTAAGAATTCCTGTATCTTTGTCTCCTATGATCTTCTTTGGATCATGATTGAGTTTGACATACCTAGGTATATTCTTAACAACTTCCTCTTGCTTTTCTTCATCATCCTCATCTTCATCAGCATCTACTAGTGTAGGAGCACAGTTGCTGGTGCTGGGCACATTTGCAACTAGTTCCTAGAAGGTTACTACCGGCGCATCTCCTACATGCTCTCTGTCAGTTTCCTCAGATTTATCAGAGTTTTCATCAACCCTAACATTGATCCTTTCAACAATTCTCTAAGTCCTATTATTGAAACATTTGAGAGCTTTTCTTTTAGTGGAATACCCTAGGAATATTCCCTCATCACATTTGGCATCAAACTTGCTCTGATGTTCACTCCTCTTGATATAACATTTACTACCAAACACTCTGAAGTAGCTTACCACTGGTGTCTTACCAGTCCAGTACTCATAAGGAGTCTTATCCTTTCCTTTCTTGATGAGTACCTAGTTCATTGTGTAGACTGCAGTGCTCACCGCTTCTCTCCAAAAGGTGTGAGTGACCTTTCCTTGGATCAACATAGTTCTAGCCACTTCAACCATAGTCCGGTTGTTCCTCTCTGCTAAGCCATTCTGCTATGGAGTCCGAGAGGCAGATAGTTGCCTCTTGATTCCATTCTCTTCACAATATTTGTTGAATTCTTTGGAAGTGAATTCCCCTCCTTGATCAGTTGTAAGGAATTTGATTCTTCTACCGCTTTCCTTTTCTACCAGTGCTATGAAGGCTTTGAAATTTCCAAAAGCTTCAAATTTGTCCTTCAAGAATGTGACCCACATCATTCTTGAGTAATCATCTATAAGAATCATAAAATACCTATCTCCCTGCACACTCCTAGTCTTCATAGGACCACACAAATCAGTATGCACAAGATCAAGTAAATTATCAACAGTGAAAGATTTACCTTTGAAGGTTGAGGAAGACATTTTCCCCAGTTGACACTCTCTGCACAAAGGATTTTCCGGTTTGCTTAGCACAGGCAATCCTCTAACTACCTTGGTCTTAGTGGCCTTCATAATGTTATCAAAGTTATAATGGCAGAGTCTCCTATGCCATATCCAACTATCATCAAACTTAGCCATAAGACATGTACTTATATTTGCATTCAACTGAAATAAGTTACCTTTGGTCTGTATACCGGTGGCCATCAATTCACCATTCTTTCCTTTGATTTTGCACACTCCATTTTTGAATTCTAGAGTGAGTCCACCATCATTCAGCTGGGCAACACTCAATAGATTGTGTCTGAGACCTTCCACCCAATACACATTGCCAGCACTGCTCTTTCCATTTAGAGAGATGGACCCTCTACTTTTGACCATACATGGTGCATCATTACCAAAATGAACCACACCACCATCATACTCTTCTAGGGATATAAAATTGCTCTGGTCACCAGTCATATAGTGAGAGAAACCACTGTCAATAATCCACTCATTGAGATTATCAAAGAGGGAGACAAGAGCCTTCTTGTCTAACACATCCTCCTTGATTGCAACAAACACAATATCTTCATTTTCTTCATCTTCTGATTCCTCATCTGTGACACCTTCATGAACTGCTACAAAACTATTTCTTCGGTTTCCTCCTTTGAATTTCTTGAACCTTTCCGGTTTGTCCTTGCTATCACCATTAGGACAGTTTATAGCGATGTGTCCTATTCGGTTACAAGAAAAGCATTTCAAAGGAATCTTACCTCTGTATTTGCCGGTTCCCTTAGGAAGTCTCTTGGCAAGAAGAGCTTCAAATTCCCTCAGAATCTCCTCATCATCCATTTCTCTGCTCTATCTTGGTTCACCACTAGTGCTTGCTTCTTTTCCTTTTTTGGATGGTGCAGCAGATGCTCTAAAAGCTGATTCAGTCTTTTGACACTGCCGTCGAAACTATTTAGCTCATAGGCTGTTAATTTTGCAATGATGGAGTCTAGGGATAACTTAGTCTTGTCTATTGATCTCAGTTCCTGAATAGCAACAACCCTTATTGCATAGACTAGTAATAAGGATATCAAAACTTTGCTGACAATGGTGGAATCTTCCATTTTACCACCTACACTCTTGATATCTCCAACAACAGTTTTTATTCGATACCATATTTTTGAATGATCTCACCTTCAACCATCCGCATCTCTTCAAAATTCCCTCTAAGGCTTTCTTCCTTATCTTGTTTTACATGCTCATCACCACCATAGATATTCTCAATAGTATCCCATACTTCTTTGGGATTGTCTTTATTCTGGACTTGAATAAACTCAATATTAGATAAGCTACTGATTAGGGCTTCCATGACTTGCCCATTCTCCCAAATCCCTCTCTTTTGGTCATCAGTGAGAGTACCGATAGGGATAACATAAACATTCTCAACATAGCTCCAATGTTGAGCACCCATGCTTCTGATGTATATCTTCATTATGTCCTTCCATATTTTAAAGTTATCTCTATTGAACTTTGGACCTTCCCTCTTCATCATTACAATAGGATCTTTCCCTCAAGCGGTTAAGCTTACAACATAGAGGACCTGGAGGATGATCTGATACCAATTGATAACTCAATGATGAAAAGTGAGTACCAAACCGGTACTGAGAGGGGGGGGGGTGAATCAGTATAGGCGCAACAATAAAAAACTTCTCTCAAATCGGTTTGATTGTAGACTGTAAACTACTAGCAATCCCTAACACCAGTCCAAACCAGCCTACTACCGGTTAAACACAGTGCAACTATGAAAGACATGAACTGGTCAATCTTCTTAGCTTTCCACACAACCTACTCCCTCATTTCCACTTTGTCCTTATGCATAAATAGATAATCTATCATTAGAGACACAATAATTTACTAGCATAACATGATTCATCGCTTGATAGAAAACAACAAAGCATCACATGAAAGAGGCATCACACATGACACACACATTTTTCACGTGGAAAGCCAACTGGGAAAAACCACAGTGGGGATGAATACCCACAAGCTGTTTTTGAACTCTTTAGAAGTCCGCTCTGTTAGGAGCCTAGTCCGGTTAAAGACTGTTACAACAGGTTTTGTTAGGAACTGATCCTGTTAGAAATCACCTGGTTAAGGGTTAAACCCTGTTAGAGGTTACCTTGTCAGAGGATTTTATGAACTCAATGGCTTTGAGTCACCCTGTTAAAGGATTTATAGCAAGCTGGTTAAAGCTACCTGGTTAAGGGATTTTCCAACTGTTGAAGTAGTTAAAGATAAATAGGGATTACAATGATCTGGTAATAGCACTCAATGCTAATGCAAATCCACTTTAGTTCCTTCCTTCTACACACATACTAGGCAAGTATCAATCCTCTTATCTAGTCTAGCAAGAATCACTTATCTTTGTACTTAGATACACACACAACATTTGCCAACAACCTCAACATGAAACATAACATCAACCTTATAGAACACAGATAGGTCGATAGCATAAACCCTAAACCCTAAACACTTAGGTTAAGAAATTGATTGGTTCAATCCTGAGCATTGAGTACTTTACATTTGAATACAACGGTCTTGAACAAATCTCAAGACATTCTCCATCGTTTGTTCTTCACCGCTTCATGGAGGTGATAGCCCATCACGCATTCTCCATCGTTTGCAAAGACTTCACACATTCCTGAGCTAGATAGGATCAATCTCCTTCATGCAAGATCCTTCACATGCATGAGACTAACGTGGCAACATGATCTGATCTCCATTACAATGCTAACTCATCACACAATGTCATCGAGCTTGGAATACTTCAACCGGAAACCCTGAAGATAAGGTTACTAGCCAGTAGTCCTACCACATTCCATGTACTGATTCTTGTTCTGACATACCGGTTCTGGTTCACAACATCATACCAGTTCACTTGGACAAGCATACCGCTTCACTTATTGCACATATATCGGTTTACACCACCATACTGGTTCTCTTTGGCAGTTGCGTAACTTCAATATACCGGTTCACTTCTTAGCATATTGACATCAATGACAACATACAATATCATCATTTCATCATACTCTTGCACATATGCCAACACCCTATATGGATTACTGTGGAATTATTTTCAACTTCAGTTTATTTACTGCTTCCTCTGACACAATATTGTCAGTAGACCCTGAGTCTATCACCACTCTACAAACCTTACCAAGGATCTTGCATTTGATTCTAAACAAAGCTCTTCTTTGAGTTGGTTGTTCTTTGATTGGCTCCTTAATCAAGGCTCTTCTCATCATTAAATTTTCTCCATCTTCAGGAGCTAAGCTCACATCTTGTGTCTTGTTGTTTTCTGCATCTTCTTGTGCATATGTCACTCTTCTTTCACTTCCTTGAGTAGAAGAGGATTTTGATGGACATCTATAGGTAGGGTGACCCAACTTTTGGTAATTGTAACACTTCATGGCGGAGAAGTAGGACCCTCTTCTTGGTCCACTAGATCTACCTCTTCCTAGGTTGCTAGATGATCCCCTTCCTCTATAGATACTCTTGTTATGTGAATCCTCACTTATCTCTGTAAGTTTGGACTCTCCTTGGGACCTTTGATCTACTCCTCTTCCTCCAAAACTGCCTCTTTGACCTCTGCCATCTTTTCCTCTGCCTTTTCCTCTGTTGCTTTGTTCTTGCTTCTTTTTACTCTTTTTCTCCACCTTCAGTTCCAATTGATAGCACTTATGCATGGTGTTAAGACATAACAAACTCAACTCCTCTTAAATATTCCATCTCAAGCCATTCAAGTATCTAGCTACCTTGATGCTCTCATCCTCTACCACCTTGGATCTCAGACATAACTTCTGAAATTCCTCAGTATAACTACTCACATCCAAGTCTCTTTGCCTCAAATTTTGTCTCCTCTTGTGCAACTGGATTTCATAATCTTCAGGGATGTATGCCTCTTTCACCTTGGATAACATGCCCTTCCAAGTGGCTATGGGGTTCTTGCCCTCTTTTTGCCTCTATTCTTGGATAAACTTCCACCAAGTCAATGTTGCCCCTCTCAATCTAGATTTGGCCACCTTCACCTTTCACATCTCACTGATTCCATCACACTCAAAGTGATTCTCCAATCCCTCTATCCATTCCAGGACTACTTCTGGCTCCATTTTTCCACCAAAAAGTGGCACTCCTTCTAAAGATTTTCCTCCTAAGGCTTTAATTGCTTTAAGGAAAGGTCCTTCAGGTAGAACAAGGTCTGGTTCAGGAGTCCTATCCTCTTCTACAACTTCTTTGCCTTTCCCCTCATTGACCTTGATTGTCACTTTCTTAGTTTTGTCTTCAACTACATCTAGTTTTCTCTCTAGTTGTAATAATGTTTTTTTCAGGAGTCTATTCTCTTCCTCCTAATCTTCTACCTTCTTTGCTTATTCTAAATTAGTCACCATTCTGAGACTATTTTCTCCTACTGATTCAGTATCTGACATGAACTACTTTCTTCCCAAGTCTAAACTTTCTCTGATACCAATATGATAGGAAGGCTACCTAGTTTACCATAAATTAGGATTCTTTGATGGTTGCTTCTATCCTTTCCTGGGTTCCAAGTCTACCCCTTTAGACTTGTAAGGGATTCCCTACCATTTGTTTTCTTATCTCACCTTCCTTGAGCTCACAAAGTAAGCTTGCTCACTATATCCTTGTAGGGGTGTAGGACACACACACACACATGTGTTCTCTCTTTGCAAAACCACCCATCCTGTTTGGTTTGGAAAATACACTCCTTTCGGTTACTCAATGTCTAAGTTTCAGGCATATAGCCTTTTGGATCTTGTTCTAGTTCTCAGCAAAATACTTCCCCCTGCAAGTCATCTCCTTCAAGTTATTGACACCTAGCCGAACTATCACCAAGCTCACCTAAGGCCAGTTTGTAGGAATAGCTAATGCCATCTCCTGGACTCTTACCAATAAAACCCTACTGTACATAATTGGCTCTGCTTGACAATCTCCAATGATCATGTGGAGTCTCAAGTCAGAGCCATGTGATTATTGCAAACAAAGAAAAAAAACTGACAAGGAAAACTTTATTTACAGATTTTGAGCTTATGCACGGGTTCAAGCCAGCAAGTCACAAAACAAAGAAAAGAAGCTTTATATTAATAGCATACGAGAACTTCAGAGATTTTTAACACATTATTGCAAATAATGAACAAAAATTAAACTCTAATTTGAAACTAGAAAATGGACTTCTCTATTGCATTTCAGAAAAACAAACAATTGTGTTCTCTGAGGCAATCGACAATCAATCACTCAACCATCAACCTCTTATAGATGCCCGTTGGGTCTTTTATACATTTTCTCGTATGTTATGAACTTCTCCTATTGGATGAGATAAATCTCGTTACCAACGGTTTCCATTTGTAACTATCTCACAGGTTCCATCGAAACATCAGGGTAACATCCAAACAAGGTTACCAATGTCCGATGACAACCTCTAAGTTGTCGCACTTCCTATCGGGTCTTCGACGGAACACTAAAATGGGGCTACCAGTGACCAATGTCTTCACACTTCCGCTTTGCACTTTCCATTGGGTTATCAGTGTAACATTAGAAAAGAGTTACCGATGTCTGATGACAACACACACCACTTTACACTTTTCTATCAGGCGTCGGGATAGCAAGAAATCCCTTCATCCAATGGCTGATGCTTTCCTCCACTTCCTGGGCGTTTCCATTGGGTCTCCTCCAAACATGTTATCTTGATGGCCGATGCCATCTTCCTCCACTTGTGCTTTATCATCTAGCCATTGGTGTAACACTGAAGCGTTCATTCTGATAGCCAATGACTTACTTCAGTCCATCCACTTTTCTATCAGACGTCGATGTAGGTGAGAATCTTTCCTGTCGATACCTGATACAACTGCTCCACGCCTATGCTTCCTCATTGGGTCATCGGGGTAGCTTAAAACTACTCACCCTGATACTCACTAACAATACTCCAAAGCGCTCCGATCCCAATCCTTGCTCATCAAGTCATTGGGGTAACGTGAAACCGCTCCCTCCGATATCTAATGACTCCACTCCATACTCTAGCGACCTCATCGGGGTAAGTCTTGCCGATCGGGGTAGGTCTTGCCAATAAGGAAAATCTCAAAAACTGCCATAAACGACCAAACAAATAGACTTAAAGCCAGTCCTTATGTATGTACATGACCACTGGAAGGTCTCAAAAACCAAAACTCGATAAGGGCATTTCAACCCTTAGGTGCTCCTGCACCAGTGTTCATTAACCATGCATTAACTGAAAATAAAACATAACAACACATAAAAATATTAACCATATTAACACCATGTTTTTCACGTGGAAACCCAAATAGGGAAAAAACATCGTGGTAATTGGTACCCACAAAAATTGTACACTCTTTTGGAATGCGCCCTGTTAGGAGCCTAGCCCAATTAGAAGCTTACAAAGATGCCTTGATAGGAGCATACCCTGTTAGGAGTCACTCGGTTAAGGGATTTAGATGACAAGCCCTGTTAGGAGCTTTGATATGTTAGGATCAACCTCACAAGAGGATTTAGAACTCAAGTGTTGAGCCATCCTATTAGGACCTACCCGGTTAAGGGACTTTGAATATTACAACTATTAGGGAACAACAGTGAAGGATATGGGTATAGCACTTAACTGCTTGCTTGATCAGATCCAAATCTACTCCAAATCTGCTACACTCTGGAAGATCTCTCACACTCTGGTTTGACTTCACACTCTTCTCAAAACCATCGACACAACAAACATCAACTAAACAGACATAAATAAACCTTACAACTAGTTCAGTTACTAAGCCCTAGAAACATCAAGAATTTATAATATAGATCATCTTAGATCATTACAATATTTTACATTAAGAGTCTTGGTAGTCAGTATTGGGATCATATAGAACATAAGTATACTACGCCTACTGGACCCCTGACTGATGATCAGAAGGAAGAACAACAACAAAATCACCAGGCATTAGAAGCTATTATTAGTTCCCTTTCTGATGTTGAATATGTAGATGTTCATTGTCTTGAAACTGCATATGAAGCATGGAAGAAATTAGAAGAGATTTATAGCAGTGATGAACATGTTAAGATTTGCAAAGAGGAGAGTTTAAGAGGAAAGTTTGACGACATGAGAATGTTTGAAGGTGAGAACATCTAGCAGTACAGTAAAAGGATTAAAGAGATAGTTGGAGAGATAAAGAGTGCAGGAGGGAAAGTGGAAGATGCCATAGTAATCAGTAAGGTACTGAGAACCCTGCTACCGGTCTATTCTATCTGACTTGCAGCTATTCAGGAGTTGAAATCCATTGACAAGACAAAGGTAACTCTTGACTCTATTATTGGAAAACTTACTACTTTTGAACTAAATGGCTATGATGGTAGTGAACAAAAATCAGAATATGCATTTAGAGCTTCTATCTCTAACCCATCTATGAGAAGAAGTAGAGATACCGACCATAGTTATGAATCTAGATCTAGCAGAGATGTTGATGATGAAGACAACTTAGTGGAACTTGAAGCATTGTTGGCAAAATGACTACCTAGAGGCACCGGTAAATATAGAGGTAAGCTACCTTTAAAATGTTTTGCATGCAAAAATATTGGTCATATAGCAGCAAACTACCCTAATAGTGAAAATGAATACAAGAGAGACAAATTTAAGAAATACAAGGGTAAAGGCAAGAGATATTGTCTTGTAGCTATTGATAGTGGTATTACTGATGATGATGCTAGTGAAGATATTATGTTTGTAGCAATTAAGGAAGAAATATCAGATCAGAAGGCACTAGTATCCAGAATGGATAACTCTGATGATTAGATCATTGATAGTGGTTGTTCACATCACATGATCGGTGATTGGAGTAAATTTCTTTCCCTGAAGGAATTTGATGGCGGTGTTGTCAGATTTGGCAATGAATCACCCTATATGGTTAAAGGTAAGGGAGTTATTTCTCTTAATGGGAAGAGCAGTGCTGACGATGTCTATTGGGTTGAAGGCCTAAAGCATAATCTATTAGGTGTGGCACAACTTAATGACAAAGTATACCCACTGGAGTTTAGAAATGGAATGTGGAAAATATTTGACAATAAAGTTTAATTGATTGCAACTAGGAAACAGACTAGAGGTAATCTATTTCATCTCAATTCTAAAGTTAGCAACTTCTTGATTGCAAAAATAGATGATAGCTGGCTTTAGCATAGGAGATTTTGTCATGTAAATTTTGACAATATTGTTAAAGTAAGAAAGTCTAAGGCAGTAAGAGGTCTACCTCAGCTAGACAAACCGGTTAATGCTCTTTGTAAAGAATGTCAACTAGGAAAGATGACTTCTTCAACTTTTAAGAGCAAGTCCTTCTCAGCAGAGCACTTGTTAGATTTGGTTCATACAAATCTATGTGGACCAATAAGAACAAGAAGCATTCAAGGTGATAGATACTTCATGATCTTCACTGATGATTGCTCAAGGATGATGTGGGTCACATTCTTGAAGGACAAGAATGAAGCTTTTGGTAAATTCAAGGCATTCAAGACCCTTAGTTGAGAAAGAGAGTGGCAAAAAGATAAAATGTCTAATAACAGATCAAGGCAGTGAATTCACTTCTGTAGAGTTCACTAAATATTGTGATGATAATGGTATCAAGTGGCAACTTTCTGCACCAAGGACACCATAGTAGAATGGTATAGCAGAGAGAAACAATTGACCAGTGGTTGAAGCTTCTAGAACTATGTTGATATAAGGAGGTGTATCAAAATTTTTTTGGAAAGAAGCTCTAAGTACAACTGTGTACACAATGAACCAAGTTCTGGTAAAAAGAGGCAAGGACAAGACCCCATATGAGTACTGGTATGGGAGATCACTCGATGTTAGCTATTTTAAGATATTTGGAAGCAAATGTTTTATTAAAAGAGGTGATTATATAAGCAACTTTGAAGATAAGAGTGATGAAGACATATTTCTTGGCTATTCCACCAAGAGTAAGGCCTATAAATGCTTCAACAACCAGACACAAAAAATTGTTGCGAGTGCTGATGTTCGTAAAGATGAATGTCCTAAAATTTTAGAAGGAACCAGTTCTTAGAAGAAGGATGAAGATCCTTGCATTTTTCTTTTGGAACCTGAAACTGTTAAATCAGAAACTAATAAAGCAAATCCTGATGTACTTTGCTCAACTAGAACAAATAAATTTAGAAGAAGATGACAATGAAGAAGCTGAACCTGAAGAGAATGATCATGTTATTCCTAGGTATGTGATGGGATGGGGTTTGGGATAGACTAGCCTAGTCTATGCTCTTGGATCCTTCCCTTGGATCACCTGGTGTTCTCTTCACACCCTAGGGTCTCTAGGACTTCCCTTGCTTGAGGAATCCCCTGACCTTGCCCAATACACCCACCAATGAGTTGCAATGCTGCTCCTAAGATCTCACCTACTCATGAGACTCAAATCCCCTTACTATGGCTAATAAGGGCTTGGCTTGTCCTACTACTTCCTAGGTCCTAGCAAGGTTAGGAAAAGTCTTAAACCATGTTTTACATCCATCCATGTGCCCCCAAGAAGTTACAACCTTCATCCCTCCTACTGATTTCACTATTTTGTGTTTTGCCTCCAAAATAGGGCTACAAGGATTAGGACCAATTAGGCCTCCTACCCGGTCCTTTAGGGATCCCTCTCACAAATGATGCACAAACTACCCAAACTCCCAAAATGGACTACCATTCATTTGGCAAGGGCTCAAGGATTTCTCTGGTTTTGGGCTCCAAGTGGTCGTACAGTGCCTTGGGCGAATTTTGGGGTTTTTAAGGGTTTTATGAGGGTTTTTATGGTCTGCCTGGGTCACAGTGTATGTTCTATGTTTTAGCCACCTTATTTGGATTGGTGGAGGCTCCTCCTTCACACTAGTGGTGCTTCACACACTCCTCTACACCTCCTCCAAAGGGTGCACTCTCCTTTGACCAACCTTGCTCTCGCGGACCTCTGCACCAACAACCATTCCTAACCGGGCATTGTCCAGTCTCGCCTAGGAATGTGTCTTCAAATGGCCTCCTTGCATTTTCAAGGGCCCTTCTTGCATTGAACTATAATAAAAGGTCTGCACTCTCATTCTCCATGGTTTCATGTTGATTCCACAATGGGGAATGGAGTTATGATTCCATTTGCACAAACCAGTCCAAGACTGGACAGTGAGAAGACAACTTACAAAATATTACAAACACACCTCACTTACAAATCAAAACCTAATATAAATGCTCAAAATGAGAGTAAATACACCATACAAGACACTCCACATGTTTTTTCATGCAAATAAATCCATTAATAATCTTTCTTTACTCCATTTATGCCGACTAGCAACAAAATTGCAGTCACAGTCAAGTCACTTTGCTTGGGCCGTACAATTTCTGACATCTAACCCATTAACTTAGGGTTTGTATTTACTTATACTACCTTTAACTCAGTCTATGTGCCCATATTAGGGTTTTCCATGCCAAAATAAAGATTATGACCTCATGGTGGAAAAGTTGCCTGACAATTTTTAAAAGTTGTCATGCAACTTTTGGAACTTTCGAGCAACTTTCCCAATGTTGCTTTTCTTGACTCCTAGACCCACATTGGGCCAACCTACAGACACTACCATGCTATTAAGGACCCCTAAACACCTCAAATGCACACATACCCTCTATTTCCAAGAAATCCTCGATTTTGACTCGTGACCCTAAGACCTCAACTAGGACCCTAACTAGGACCAATGAGCACATGGCTCTTTATTTTATATACAATGGCTTCATAGAGAAGAAAGAACACAAACAAAACAAATGGTGGGAGTCCTTTGAAGGGTGCTTCTACAACATACTCCCCCTATGCACACAACTAATAAATAGAAGAAGAGATGAGAGTCGGGTCTATGCCAAGTGTCTTGAACCCGCTCTCTTCAACCTAGGTAGCTTTAGACTCAGGTTGACCTGGCCACTTCACCAAGTGTTCCATGTAGACCTAGTGTCTGGTGGACTTCTTTGCTCTGGATTCCATGATCTCCTCTGCTATAGGCTTCTTCACCTATGGTAAGACATTAACATCTAGGTCCTGCAGTACCTTGGCTTGGTTCTCAGTCTGCTCTGCTATCTCACCCCTGTACAGGATCAAATCAGCTACATTGAAGACTGGTGAAATGGCTAAGTCTGAAGGAAGATAAACCTTATAGGCATTCTCACAATATTTTGCTAGAATTCTACAAGGTCCTACCCTCTTCATTTGCAGTTTGGTAGGCTTACCACTTTGCATCCTAGCTTTGCTCAAATGGACCATCACAAAGTCACCCACCTTGAACTAAACCTCTCTCCTTTTCTCATCCATTTTGGCCTTCAGTTTTTTAGTGGATTCAAGGATGGCCTTCTTAACCTGCTCTTGGACTTCCTTGATGGTTTGAGTGAAGTCCTCTACTTTCCCACTCTTCATCTCCATGGAACCAAGTTCCCTGAGTTCACACACTCCTCTTGGATGTCTGCCATAGACAACCTCAAAAGGACTTCTTCCAGTGGTCCTATTTACACTGTCATTATATGCATACTCTACTTGAGGAATGATTAGGTCCCATGTCTACCCATACTCCTTAGTTAAACACCTCAACAAGTTGCCTAACACCCTATTGATAACTTCAGTTTGACCATCAGTTTGTGGATGGTAAGCTGAGCTAAATGATAAGTTAGTTCCTAGTCTCTTCCATAATGTTTGCCAAAAATGACCCATGAACTTGCTGTCCCTGTCTGAAACAATGCTTAAAGGGAGTCCATGAATCCTAACAATCTCCTTAAAGAAGAGATGTGCAACATAGCTAGCATCATGTGTAGTTTTACATGGAATGAAATGGCTCATCTTGGAAAATCTGTCTACTACCACATAGATGTTGTCCATACCTGTCTTGGTCTTGGGAATTCCTACTACAAAGTCCATGATTATACATTCCCAAGTCCTATTAGGCACCAGAAATGGTTGATAGAGACCAGCATTGCTTGATCCTCATTTTGCTCTTTAACACACACCACATTGTTCCACATATCTTTTCACATCTCTTGGCAACTTGGGCCAATGGTAGTACCTCTGCACTAAATCCAAGGTTTTGTTGACTCCAAAGTGTCCACTTAAATTGCCATTGTGTTTCTCTTGGATGAAGTTTTCCCTCATGGATCCTCTTGGCACACACAACTGATTACCTTTGAACAAGAGACCATTTTGGAGAGTGTAATCTGCATACTCACCATGGAAATGGTTCTCAAACTCCTTGCAAACCTTGTAAGCTGATGAGAAGTCTTCATCTCCTTCATAGAGGTCCTTGAAACCTTCTATTCCTATGCTCTGCAACTGTAACTCTTGGACTGTCAACAACTTCCTGCTTAAGGCATCTGCCACCTTGTTAAGTTGCCCCTTCTTATGCTTGATGGTGAAGGTGAAGGATTGGAGGTATTCCATCCATTTCAAGTGTCTATTGCTAAGCTTCTCTTGAGTGTTAATGTAACTCAATGCTTGGTTGTCTGTGAACACCACAAATTCATTTGGGAGTAGGTAATGCCTCCATTTCTTTAGAGACTGCAATAATGCATACAACTCTAGGTCATAGGATGAGTACTTCTTCTTTGCTTCATTGAGCTTCTCACTAAAAAATGCCACAGGTCTTCCCTTTTGACTCAATACACCCCCTACTACAATTCCACTTGCATCACACTCCAATGTGAATAGCTTGTCAAAAGTAGGTAGGAGAAGGATAGGTTTTGTGGCTACTTCCTGCTTCAACAATTGAAATGCTTTGTCAGCTTGCTCAGTCCACCTAAACTTAGTTTTAAGGCCTCCTTTAATGGTGTCAAGGACTGGTGCACATATGCCACTGAAGTTCCTCACAAACTTCCTATAGAATTGAGCTAATCCATGGAAACTCCAAACTTCAGTCCCTGTTTTAGGTGCAGGCCAATTCAAGATTGCCTCCACTTTGCTTGGATCCATCTTCAAGGTTCCCTTAGACACCACAAATCCTAAGTAGACTAGATCTTGCTTCAAGAAGTCACACTTCTCTAGGTTGATGGATAACTTCTCCTCATGCAACCTCTCTAAGACTAACCTCAAATGCTCAAGGTGC
Organism: Cryptomeria japonica; assembly: GCF_030272615.1. Classification (NCBI taxonomy): domain Eukaryota; kingdom Viridiplantae; phylum Streptophyta; class Pinopsida; order Cupressales; family Cupressaceae; genus Cryptomeria; species Cryptomeria japonica. Next base: position 453,523,889 of record NC_081411.1, on the reverse strand, counting down.
TCCTCTTTGGTTCTGCTATAGATGAGAATGTCATCTAGGTACACCACCAAAAATCTGCCTGTGAAGTCTTTCAACACCTCATTCATCAACCTCATGAAGGTGGTTATAGCATTGGTGAGTCCAAATGGCATCACAAGCCATTCATACAATCCTTTTGTGGTCTTGAAAGCAATCTTCCACTCATCACCCTCCTTAATTCTTATTTGGTGATAACCACTTTTAAGGTCCAACATAGTAAAATACATAGCACCTCCTAAATAGTCCATCAGATCCTCTATTCTAGGAATAGGAAACCTATACCTTATGGTGATCCTATTTATTGCCTTTGAATCAGTGCAAAGTCTCCACTTGCCTCCCTTCTTTGATGCAAGCACTACCGGGACTGCACATGGGCTGATGCTCTTCTTAATCAGTCCTTGTTCCAATAACTCCTAAACTTGCCTTGCTACCTCCTTGTTTTGGTCAGGTGTGAGTTTATATTCAGCTTTTCTAGGTAGGGATGCACCGAGGACAAAGTCTATTTGATGGCTTATAGACCTTCTTGGTGGGAGTGTTGCGGGTGCTCCATCACTCACTATGTCCTGATACTCTTGCAACATTTTCTTCACCTCCTTAGGTACTTCTGCCTACAACTTGTCTTCTTCCTCCTTTGGTTTCACAAAGATAGCACACTTCACTATCTCCTCCTCATGTAGAAATTTTAAGAATTCTTTACTAGTAGCCAATAAGACACTAGGTGTTCTTGAAGTTCCCTCTTCATTCTCTGTCAAGGACTGAATCTTGAAGGTCTTTCTATCCTTCTTGAATGATATGGAGTTCTCCTCTCCATCATAGATCACCTTCCTATCAAATTGCCAGGGTCTACCTAGCAATAGGTGACAAGCATCCATGGGTAACACATCACAAAGGATCTTATTCTTGTATCCTCCAATAGAAAACTCTACCCAAGTTTGTTCATTGACAAGCACACTCTGCTCATGATTCAACCATGTCACCTTATATGGGTTAGTGTTGGGTATCCTCATGAGTTTCAACTTCTTGACTGCCTCCTCTGATATTATATTGTCAGTTGACCCTGAATAAACTATCACCTTGCAAACTTTACCAAGAATCTTGCATCTCACCCTAAACAATGCTCTCCTATGCTTAGGTTCATTCTTGACTGGCTATCTTATCAAAACCCTTTTGAACATTAGATTTTTTCCAATCTCTGATTCAATATGGTCCACCTTAGGTGTCTTGCTGCTTGAAGAGTCTTCATGAGCATAAGCAACCCTCTTTCCACTGTTTGATGATGTAGGCTTGTTAGGGCATCTATATGTCGGGTGTCCCAATTGTCCACAGTTGTAACATTTCATAGTTGCAAAGTAGGAGTTACCTCTATTGGTACCTCTACCCCTACTTGGACAACCTTGTGCACCTCTTCCTCTAGAATGGCCCCCTCTGAGATTGGTTTCACTACCATGTTTAGTCAACTTGGCTTCTCCTTGGTTCCTCGGGTCATTTGTCTTGCTTTGGTAACCACCTCGGTGATTCACTTGTTCTCTACCTCTGCCTCTACCCCTATTATTAGAGTCTCCTTTCCTTTTGTTCCTCTCTTCTACTTTGGCAGCAAGTTGATGACATTTTTGGACTGTAGTAGGAGTCCATAGGCTTATCTCCTCTTGAATGTTCCACTTTAGGCCGCTTAGATACCTAGCCACCTTAATAGATTCATCTTCTTGGACTTTGGATCTAAGACAAAGTTTTTGTTATTCTTCGGTGTAGGAGGTCACATCAAGGTATTTTTGCTTCAATCCCTATCTCTTCTTATGAAGTTGGACTTCATAATCCTCTGGTAAGTAGTCCTCCTTGATCTTACTCACCATGGCCTTCCAATTGGCAATAGGTAGCTTCCCCATGCTAACTCTCTCTTCTTGCAGGTACTTCCACCATGTCAAAGCTGCTCCCCTTAATCTTGATTTGGCAACCTTAACCTTTTGAGCCTCCGTCACTCCCTCACACTCAAAGTGGTTTTCCATGCCCTCAATCCATTCCATGATAGTGTCAATGTCCATCCTTCCACTGAAATGTGGCAATCCTTCAAAAGCTTTCATGTTCAAAGCCTTAATAGCCTTCACAAAAGGTTCTTCATTGAACAAGGGATCTAGTTCAAGTATAATGTCATCTATGTCTATAGTTTTCTTACCTTTATCCTTGGTGTCTTCACCCCAAGGTCCTTGTGTTCTCTGATCCACCACTTCCTACAACTTATCCCTTATCTCGCTCATAGCTTCTTCAAGGAGTCTATTCTTCTCCTTCTGCTCTTCTACCTCCCTAGCCAACTCTACATTGGTGACCATTGTGCTTTCCCCTACTAATTCACTAGAATACAGAGACATACATGGTCCTCCAAGTCTTTAACCTGGCTCTGATACCAATCTGATGGGATGGGGTTTGGGATAGACTAGCCTAGTCTATGCTCTTGGATCCTTTCCTTGGATCACATGGTGTTCTCTTCACACCCTAGGGTCTCTAGGACTTCCCTTGCTTGAGGAATCCCCTGACCTTGCCCAATCCACCCACCAATGAGTTGCAATGCTGCTCCTAAGGTCTCACCTACTCATGAGACTCAAAACCCCTTACTATGGCTAATAAGGGCTTGGCTTGTCCTACTACTTCCTAGGTCCTAGAAAGGTTAGGATAGGTTTTAAACCATGTTTTACATCCATCCATGTGCCCCCAAGAAGTTACAACCTTCATCCCTCCTACCGATTTCACTATTTTGTGTTTTGCCTCCAAAATAGGGCTACAAGGATTAGGACCAATTAGGCCTCCTACCCGTTCCTTTAGGGCTCCCTCTCACAAATGATGCACAAACTACCCAAACTCCAAAAATGGACTACCATTCATTTGGTAAGTGCTCAAGTATTTCTTTGGTTTTGGGCCTCCAAGTGGTCGTACAGTACCTTGGGCGAATTTTGGGGTTTTTAAGGGTTTTGTGAGGGTTTTTATGGTCTGCCTGGGTCACAGTGTATGTTCTATGTTTTAGCCACCTTATCTGGATTGGTGGAGGCTCCTCCTTCACACTAGTGGTGCTTCACACACTCCTCTACACCTCCTACAAAGGGTGCACTCTCCTCTGACCAACCTTGCTCTCTCGGACCTCTGCACCAACAGCCATTCCTAACCGGACATTGTCCAGTCTCGTCTAGGAATGTGTCTTTAAATGGCCTCCTTGAATTTTCAAGGGCCCTTCTTGCATTGAACTATAATACAAGGTTTGCACTCTCATTTCCCATGGTTTCATGGTGATTCCACAATGGGGAATGGAGTTATGATTCCATTTGCACAAACCAGTCCAAGACTGGACATTGAGAAGACAAATTACAAAATCTTTACAAACACACCTCACTTACAAATCAAAACCTAATCTAAATGCTCAAAATGAGATTAAATACACCATACAAGACACTCCACATAGTTTTGCATGCAAATAAATCCATTAATGATCTTTCTTTACTCCATTTGTGCCAACTAGCAACAAAATTGCAGTCACAGTCAAGTCACTTTGCTTGGGCCGTACAATTTCTGACATCCAACCCATTAACTTAGGGTTTGCAATTACTTATACTACCTTTGCCTCAGTCTGTGTGCCCATATTAGGGTTTTCCACACCAAATGAAAGATTATGACCTCATGGTGGAAAAGTTGCTTGACAACTTTTAAAAGTTGTCATGCAACTTTTGCAACTTTTGAGCAACTTTCCCAATGTTGCTTTTCTTGACTCCTAGACCCATATTGGGCCAACCTAAGGACACCACCATGCTATGAAGGACCCCTAAACACCTCAAATGCACACATACCCTCTATTTCCAAGACATCCTCAATTTTGACTCATGACCCTAAGACGTCAACTAGGACCCTAACTAGGACCAATGAGCACATGGCTCTTTATTTTATATACAATGGCTTCATAGAGAAGTAAGAACACAAACAAAACAAATGGTGGGAGTCCTTTGAAGGGTGCTCCTACACCATTATGTGAAACTGAATCATAGTTATGAACAGATAATTGGGGATAAGGATGCTAGAGTACTAACTAGAAGAAGAATAAGAGAGAACTCTTGCATGATATCCACCTTTGAACCTAGAAATGATAAGGAGGGATTTGGTGATGATCATTGGGTGAAAACTATGGAGGAGGAGTTGGAAAAAATTAAGAATAACAACACTTGGACCCTAGTACCCCAAGTGATAAACAAGAATGTTATAGGTACTAAATGGGTGTTTAGAAACAAGCTAAATGAAGATGGTGTTGTAATTCGCAATAAGGCAATACTAGTATGCAAAGGTTATGTGCAAGAAGGAGAAGACTATGGAGAAAATTTTGCACCAGTAGCAAGACTGGAAGGTGTCAAAACATGACTTGCATTTGTAGCTCATAAGAAGTTTAAGGTATACCAGATGGATGTCAAATCTACATTCTTGAATGGGATACTGGAAGAAGAGATTTATATAGAGCATCCTGATGGTTATGCATTGACAGATAAGGAAGACATGGTATGCAAATTGCATAAAACTTTGTATGGATTAAAGAAGGCATCTAGAGCATGGTATGAATGCCTTCATACTCATTTGATGAAGATAGGCTTTGATAGAACCAGTGATGACAACAAAATTTATCTCAAGTCTGAAGGAGATGATATATTGGTCAGTGAAGTATTTGTAGATGACATTATATTTGGAGGTAATGATGACATGAGTAATTGTTTTGCAGATGAAATGAAGAATGAATTTGAGATGTCATTAGTAAGGGAAACAAATTTTTTCATAGGCTTACAGATAAAATAGATGAAGAATGGCATTTTCATTACTCAATCCAAGTATATGAAAGAGGTTTTGAAGACTTTTAGTATGAGTGATTGTAAACCAGTTGGAACCCCAATGGTTACATGTTGCAAATTGTCCAAGGAAGATGCATCTAAGTCTGTAGATGAAAAATAATATAGGTCAATGATTGGAAAATTGTACTATGTTGTTCACAGTTGACCGGATATTGCCCATGCAGTTGGTATTGTTGCTAGATTTCAGAAGAATCCAAAGGAGGCAAATCTAATGGAAACCAAGAGAATCTTTAGATATCTGAAAGGCACTATTGACTATGTATTATGGTATCCATATGGTGGAGATTTTGACTTGAAAGCATACATAGATGCTGATTGGGAAGGAAATATTGATGACCGGAAGAGTACTACCGGTGGAGCATTCTTTCTAGGAGGAAGGCTAGTCTCATGGAGTAGTAAAAAGCAGAGTTGCACTTCACAATCTACTACTGAAGCTGAGTATGTAGCAGCTTATATGAATTGCACACAAGCTATGTGGATGAGGCACATTTTGGAAGGTTTGAAGATAAAAATCTCAAAACCTATAAAGATTTTATGTGATAATACAAGTGCAATAAACATTTCTAAAAATCCCATTTTGCACGCAAGGACTAAGCACATTGAATTGAAATATCACTTCTTGAGGGAAAAAGTTCAAAGTAAAGATGTTATCTTGGAGCATGTTTCTACCAAGGAACAGCTTGCAGATATCTTTACCAAAACTCTGCCTAAGACTAGTTTCAAGTATCTTAGAAGTCAATTAGGGGTTGTCCCTCTTCATGAAATTAGTTGAGCATGATGCTGATTTCATCAGTCCCTAAGTCACTTGCAGAATTTTACATGGATTGATGAAGAAGTGGATGTATTCCATAGGGGGAGGATCAAGTTGCAAAATGTTGTTGATGCACAGTGAGAGCAGAATTACATGTTTTACTTTCACTTTGGCATTGCTGTCAAAGGGGGAGAAGAATTATGTGATTGAGGACAAGAATTATGTGTGTGACTAGGTGAATACTTGGTAATGTAAACTAGGATTCCTATTCACTAGCGGCAGGCTGAAGACACATAGAGCAAGGTGAATACTTGGTAATGTAAACCATGATTCCTATTCACCAATCTCAACAACAATCTGAGGCATTGATATTTGTATTGGCATCAATGCCAAAGGGGGAGATTGTTGGAATTTTGACTTTATTCGCATTTTGCATAGAGATTGCATTAATGATATGTTGTCATTGATGTCAATTGAATCGGTAATGGTATTCATGTTATTGCTAATATTGTTGTTTTTGATATTGGCTAGTAACCGATAAGAAGATCTATGTGGAAGATGTTGTAAACCGGTATGTAAAGTTTGTAAATTGAACCAGTGAACCGGTGTAAAGGGTTAAACCTTTCTATGCATTGTAACCGGTGAACCCTATTAGTTGTTAAACCCTAACTGATCAAGTTTGTCAGTTTATTATCTGATGAGTGGTAATGATGAAGACATATGTGATCATTGTATGAGGATAAATTCAAATTATTTTGGCACGTTTTCTTATTGTCTAGGGAAGGAGCAAACTAGATTGCATTTAATGCACAATGTGTGATGAGTTACAAAGTCCAATGGAGTGATGATCATGGAGCAGTTGGAATTTTCTTGAAGAATGTGAAGAGACTGTCATGATTTCTAATGGTTAAGATTGAACCGACTTGTTTGTAATCTCAATAATGAGAATTAGGTTTTTGTTGTGTTATCGACCTAATTATTATCTATTTAAGGTCGATGAAGTTGTTTGTAAAGTTTGTTGGCAAGATTGGTAGAAAACCTATTGAGTGCGCAGTTGCCCAACCAGTGAATAGATCTGCACTTTGAGTGAAGGCAGATTGAAGCTTAGAAGGATCTGATCAAGCAAATATAGTGCTACTCAGATAGATCAAGAAAACCTGTTGTTTTCTAACAATTACAACAGAAGTAAAATCCCTTAATCGGGAAATCTCCGACAAGCTTGGTTACTCATTAAATCCTCTAACAAGGTGGTCCATTAGCTTGGATTCTTAAATCCTCTGGCGAGGTTACTTCTAACAGGGTATTGTTCTTCTCATCAAGGCATATTTGTAAATCCCTTAACCAGGTGATTCGTAACCAGAATTAGTTCTTAACATGACTTATTGTAAAGCTTTAACAAGCTTGGCTCCTAACAGGGCAAACTTCGAAAGAGTTCAGATAGCTATCCTTGTGAGTCCCATCTCATCGTGGTTTTTACCTATTTGGGTTTTCCACGTATAAACATTTTTGTCAAGTGGTGAATGCTTTTGTGGCTGTGATCTTATTTTTTGATGTAGTTAATCTCTGATAAGGCATGTTAAGTAGAAGAATTGAGAGATGAATATGTTGAGTTATGATTAAGCATTGTTGATGTTTACAAGATTGAAGTTGTTTACTGTTAAAGTTGTCTTAACAGTCAAACCGGTTGATGTCAAGTATTCTTATGAATATTGATCTTGACTGAGATATGTTTACTTTGTTTGACTGAGCTTGAGTTTGGGAAATCTGTATGTTTTTCAATATACTGATTCATCCCCCCTCTTACTATTCTACCAGATACTTTTTCTTTCATCATACCATCATTCCCATGTAGTGGCTTCAATTGGTAGATCCTTCAACTTTACCAAATACTTGCTAATAATTATATTACTTATCTTTATTTGTTGAGTGTCCATGATAGATTCTTGTATTGGAATAAGTATTCCTTCATAATTTAAAGCTATAGGTGTTTGGATAGTATAATAAGTTTCCCCAATGCCTTTTTAAGACAAGAAACATGACAAATGTTGTGAATTTTTATTCTTAGGTAGCTCTAGTTTATAACATTGTCTACCAAGTTTCTTATAATCTTGTAGGGATAATATAAAATAAATCTTAATTTATCTTCTCATTCTACAAAATAAAGTTGTATGTGCAGTCACAACCTTAGGTAAACCATGTCTCTAACTTTTAAAACTCTTTTAGTACACCAATAGTCTACATAGAGCTTTTTCTAGTTATGAGTGTTTTGAAGATGTCTCTTGATGAATTTTAATACCTCTTGACATTACTTGATCATATAATTTGTTTTCAACACCCTATTTTCTATGATTATAAAATCCAAAAAGGTTAGAGCATTATATCCACAAAAAACAATAAAATGTGACATACCTATTGACATATAGTAGGAAATATAACCACTTGACCTAAGTTGTTTGCTTCCCAAAAATATAATTTCTTAGGTCCTCTTAATCCATCTATTAACAATTTCAGTTTATCCATTTGTATGGGGATGATAACTTATGTTATAGATGAGGTCAATTCCTTCCAAATGAAATACTTATTGCCAAAAGAGACTTAAAACATGTCCCTCTCACTAGTGCTATTATTTGGTAATCCATATAATCATCTAAAATTCTTAAAGAATAAATCAATAACTTGGAAGGCATTAGAATCAAATGATATGTGATAAAAGCATGCATACTTGGTGAGTCTATCCACCACCATAAAGATAAAATATTTAACAATTACCTTGGATAATCTGGTGATAAACTTTATAGCTATGCTTTCTCATTTTTGCTTAGGAATGGGTAAAGTAGTCCCACAAGGTAGATTTGTTCTACCTTGATGCATGCTATCAAGATGAACATTCCTTAATGTTCTCAAGAACATATCTTTTCATTCAATTCCATTTAATAATCTCTCTCAAATCTATTTGTATGTTTTAAAATACCCATAACGTCTAGCCAATGGAGCATCATGCATGGCCTTCAAAATATTTTTCTTTATCATTGACTCTAAAAAGAAACATTTCCTCCCTTTATGCAAATTTAGGTCTCTCACCACTTTGAACATGTCATCTTTTACCCTTCAATAACCAAGTTAGTGTAAAATCATATTTGGTATATTTGGCATATTCAAATATTATGATGGTTACCGAGTTAGAAAAGATGTTAGAAATAGAACATAGAGTGGATCTATGAGATCATTCATCAACAACTATATTATGCACACCCTTCACATGTTCAATCATGAGCTACTTGAGAATCATTAATAAACCTCTTATATTAGGTGCATGATCCTAAGAATTCTCTTAAAGATTAGATCTTCTATTGGTCCACTTGGACTCCTTTTTCACTAATAACATTGTCCCAAATACAAAATCTCCCTAAGCCCGAAATCACACTTTGATTATTTTGTTAATCCTAGTTAGAGGATTCAATTAATATTGAGAGGGGAGGGTTAATTAGTATTAACAACAAATTCAAATTTGAAACTCAACCTTATAAAACTTTAACCAAATCAAACAATAACCAACAACAAAACCATTTACCAGTACCGATATTTGTTAATAATCATCTTCTAATCTGATTTATCAAGTCTGGACATTAAGTGTTCATTAACCATGCATTAACTAAAAATAAAACATAACAACATATAAAAATATTCACCATATTAACACCATGTTTTTCACATGGAAACCCAAATAGGGAAAAAACACGGTGGGAATTGGTACCCACAAAAATTGTACGCTATTTTTGGAATGTGCCCTGTTAGGAGCCTAGCCTGGTTAGGAGCTTACAAAGATGCCCTGTTAGGAGCATATCCTGTTAGGAGTCACCTAGTTAAGGGGTTTAGATGATGAGCCCTATTAGGAGCTTTGATCTGTTAAGATCAACCTCATAAGAGGATTTAGAACTCAAGTGTTGAGCCACCCTGTTAGGACCTACCCGGCTAAGGGATTTTGACTACTCCAACTATTAGGGAACAACACTGAATGATCTGGGTATAGCACTTAAGTGCTTGCTTGATCAGATCCAATTCTACTCCAAATCTACTACACTCTGTAATATCTCTCACACTCTGGTTCGACTTCACACTCTTCTCAAAACCATCGACACAACAAACATCAACTAAACAGACATAAATAAACTTTATAACTAGTTCGGTTATTAAGCCCTAGAAACATCAATAATTTACAATATAGATCATATCAGATCATCATATAGATCATTACAATATTTTACAAGACAATATCAACCATTGAGTGATCGTAACTCATCATAGTAACTCGATCTGATACAAAGTCAAAACCTTAGAACACTCTTCTAAGCACTTCACTGTTTCCCAAGAAATTCCATCATCAAATGCGCCAAAACAAGAATTCATCCATCTACATGGGTTGGGCCACATCACTTCCAACATTTGAACTTGATGTAGATCACCACCAAATGAAAAATCATTATCGGTTAAGAGAATTCTTTACCTATCCTTAAACCCTAGCAAAAATACAACAAAAATAACAAACATAACTTCCGGTAACCAAAACATGATGCGGTTCTGGCTAGATACATATTACAATGATACAAACTCACATTCCAAACTACAACACTTCAATCATCACCAATCGCCAAATCTAATCAAAACATTTCCTCATTTACCGGTTAAGGTCCTAATTCCTAGTTTCCTGTTTCTTTATCGGTAAGCTCTTTTTGGTAGACCAAAAAAGACTAAGATGAAAAAATACAACATAGTAAACATCAGTTGCCATCAATGACAATACATATAACGGATCAACATCATCCAATCATGTAATCTCAATGTCTTCATCACAATGTCATCACAAACAGTCCTTTACCGGTTCAGTGATCATTCTTCATCTGCTTCAGTTATGCCAATCATGCCAATATTATCCCCCTTTGGCATTGATAGAAAAACCAACATAAACACCAACTTATTCAACTAAAATCATGCTGCTTAGTTCTTGAACTTCTCTACTGCACTTCACTGTTCTGACGATTCTTCTCTTCTCCACCTAGAACTAAATCTTCATTTCTTCTCCCCCTTTCTGTTACACATCTTCTCCTCCTTAGACTAATATATTTATTCTCCCCAATCATATTTTCTTATTTTCTTCCTTTGACACCAATGCCAAAGTTGCATATGCATCGCCGATCATCAAATTTGTTGATGTTGTCTTCAACATCTCTGCAAATCTCATCTAAGTTTCTCCCCCTGCGGAGTAGCCATCATTTCATCAATCCATAGTGAAAAGTGTTGAATAAGAATATTGGATTGATGCATCTCATGCATCCTAGTTTTTCTTATATAGGGTTTTGACCCCTAATTTACCTCTGAGGTACTCAAAGGTAGTCTTCGGCAATGGTTTTGTGAAAATGTCTGCTAGCTGCTCTTTACTTGTCACATACTCCATTCTAACTTGTTTTTCCTATACACTCTCCCTCAGATAGTGATATTTTAATTTTATGTGCATGTAATACATGATTTTTTGAAATATTAATTGCACTTGTATTATCACAATAAATAATCATCGGTTCAGACATATCTTGCTTAAAACCTTCCAACACATGTCTCATCCAAATTGCCTGTTTGTAATTCATATATGTTGCAACATATTATGCTTTAGTTGTTGATGTGATACACATGTTTGCCTCTTACTTTTCCAAGCAACCAATCTACCTCCAAGAAGAAAAGCTCCACTAGTAGTGCTTTTTTGGTCATCAACGTTGCCTGCCCAATTTGCATCAATAAACACTTCCAAAGAAAAATCATTTTTATAAGGATACCATAAGCCATAATCGATTGTGCCTTTCAAATATCTGAATATCCTTTTCATCACTACCAAGTGAGTCTTCTTGGGATCCTTCTAAAATATAGCAACCAAACCAACAACATGTGCAATATCAGGCCTACTGTGAACAACATAATGCAACTTACCAATCATGGACCTATATTCTTTTTCATCAACAGAGGGTGAATCATCTTGTTTAGAGAATTTACAACTTGTCACCATCAGAGTACCAATCGGTTTACAATCCTCCATACCAAATGTTTTCAACACTTCCTCTACATACTTACTCCGACAGATAAATATTCCACCATCCAATTCCTGGACCTGTAACCCAAAGAAAAACTTAATCTCACCAATAAGAGACATCTCAAATTCTTTCTTCATCTCCTCAATAAAAGCCATACATAAATCATCATCACCTCCAAAAATTATATCATCTACAAATACTTCAGCTATCAACACTCTGTCTCCATCAGTCTTAAGATATGTGTTACTGTCCTCACTAGTACACTAGTGTCCTATCTTGATCAAGTGTGCATACAATCTTTCATACCATGCTCTCAGTGTCTGATTCAATCCATACAGTGTCATATGTAACTTGCAAACCATATCTTTATCCTCATACAAAGCAAATCCATCAGGTTGTTCTATGTACACTTCTTCCTCAAGGATTCCATTAAGAAAAGCAGATTTAACATCCATTTGGTAGACCTTAAAGCCTTTAAATGCAACATAAGCAAGTAAAATTCTTACTCCTTCCAATCTTGCTACTGATGCAAAGGTTTCTCCATAATATTCTCCTTCTTCTTGTGCATAGCCTTTGCATACCAACCTTTCTTTATTCCTCACAACCTTACCTTCTTCATTCAACTTGTTTCTAAAGACCCATTTAGTGCCAATCACATTCTTGTCTTCTAGTCTGGGAACAAGTGTCCATGTCTTTTTCTTCTTTGTCTGATCCAATTCCTCATTCATATCATTAATCCAATCATCATCCTTCAATGCCTCTCTTACTGTTTTAGGCCCAATAGTAGAAATTAGACAGGAGTTTTATGTGATTTTCCTTCTTGTTTGTACACCAGCATTTTTATCTCCTATAATTTTTTCTTCTGAATGATTTAATGTAACATACCTTGGTATTACCAGTTCTAGTGTTGTACCTTCTACTCCATGTTCTTCATCTTCTTCATCGCTTTCCTCATTTACCGGCTGAGCACCTATTTCTGTATTTTCCTGCTCATCATTCTTTTGCACTTCCGGTTCAATAAACACAAGTTTTTCTTCATCTTTCTCAGGTTCAGATCAAATGGTCTCATCAGATTTCTCAGAGATTTCATCTACCTTCACATTTGCAATCTCAATAATCCTTTTTGTTCTCTTGTTATAACATTTGAAAGCCTTACTCTTTGTAGATTAACCAAGAAAAATATCTTCATCACACTTTACACCAAACTTTCCAATGAAATCATCATGTTTAATGAAACATTTACTCCCAATTTTTTTTAAGTAACTTACACTAGGATTCTTTCCATTTCATAATTCATAACGTGTTTTGTTGTTACCTCTCTTGACAAGTACCAGGTTCAAAGTGTAAACAATGATGTTGGTTGCTTCTCTCCAAAACATTTTCGGTACTTCACCTTGAATCAACATGGTTCTAGAAGCTTCAACAATTGTTCTATTCATTCTATCTGCTATCCCATTCTGTTGTAGAGTTCTAGGAGCTGACATCTGCCTCTTGATTCCCTGTTCATCACAAAACTTCACAAACTCGTCATAAGTAAATTCTCCTCCCCGATCAAATCTCAAACATTTCAAATTCTTCCCAATTTCTTTCTCAACTAAAGCTTGCAATGCTTTGAATTTACTGAACGCCTCAGACTTTTCTCTTAGAAAAGTTACCCATATCATCTTGAAAAAATCATCAATTAAAATCATGAAATATCTATCACCATAATAGCTCTTAGTCCTCATAGGACCACAAAGATCAATATGAACCAAATCTAGAACCTTTTCTGAAGAGAAAGACTTACTCTTAAAAGATACAAAAGTCATCTTACCCATCTGACAATCCTTACATAACGCATTATCCGGTTTAACAAGTTAGGGAAAACCTCTCACAATACTTGATTTACTAACCTTTATCAAACTGTCAAAAATCACATGACAAAATCTCGTGTGCCATAACCAGCTATCTTCAATATTTTCCACCAAACAAGTATTCACATTAGTATCCAGATGAAAAATATTACCACTTGTCTGCTTTCCAGTAGCAATCAATTCTCCATTACTTCCAAGAATCCTGCACACTCCACTTTTAAATTCTAGAAGATATCCCTTATCATTTAATTTGTAATGCTTGCCAAAATATCCTAGAGAAATAATCTAAAAACTACTAACAATTTTTTTTTTCAAACATCCATTACATTATTCCAACACTAGCATATATCAAAACAATATTATTCAAATGCATTAACACATTTAACATCAAATAGTAACATCATAAATCCATTCTATGCAAGCAGAATTTACATAACAAAATACATTCTTACCACACAATTATTCCCTAGGGTATCTTAACGTCACTTCTAGCAACATTCTAACACTATATCCATTTATTAAGAAGAACCATTCTCCTAATCCTCTAATCAAATTACTTTTCATGCAACTAAAGTGCAACCAATACATATGCATATTCTACCACTTTATAATCTCTCAAAAGAACAATATAATTTATATTTAACCATCAATTCTCATAAATTCCTAATTACTCAAGTAAAGCTTAAATGCAACTATTCTATTCCTTTCATAAATCATCCTAGAGCATATCATAACTCAATTCCAAGGCATGAATATAAATACAATTATAAATCATATGTCTACTCCATCTTATAAACGCATTATATCCATAAGAACCTAATATATTAAATATCTAACATCTAGGAAACATCAAGAATTCTTCCAGCATCAAAATCATGTCCTACTGCATTTTCACATAGTTATCTAGCTCAAAGATACATACTCTCTTATATGATCATATTATGCTATGTGTTGGAACCCTAAATTTTGCAATTTTTAGAATTCCAGACTCCAAGACAAGGAATAAGAAAAATTCTAAATATATATATATATTGAATAGGTACAAGTAACATGTTTTATATTTGTTGCACAATATGAAACCATAACATAAACACAATAATGGGCATAAAAAATGGATTGTGAAGCACCAAAGGGGGTATTTACATCATTTAAAGACCATTTATCCATTATATACCCATAAAATAGCCTTAAAATACCTCTAATATGCCCAAACAACTTGTAAAGTGACAATTAATTACATAAACTAAGGCAATTTCGGGATTTGGAATTATTTTTATTTAAAAGGGGGGTGTCTTTTCACCCAAAGGGGTATGAAAACCATTCAACCACATATATATGTGTGATGTAAAATGTAAAAAAAAAAGAGAGAGAATAGAGATAGAAGAGGTGGAGGCAATTTTGTACTTTTAAACTTTTTATCAAAAATAACCAGTTGCATTTTCTTTCTCATATGTGTTGAGAGTTAACATATTTTTAGAAGGCAATTCCTTATGATATTATCTAAAAGTGGATAAGGTTATTCGTGTTCTTCCAGTAAAATTTTGTGTTTTATATTGTAGATTTGGATCAAAAAGATTTACTGGCGAATTTTAATTGTTCCTTGTATTTCTTCCTTGGATGGTCTCTTAAAAGTTAGGGTTAAATTCATTCAAGCAGTTTACAATATAGACATTGAAGTAGAGCTCATAAGAAACAGTAACTGACAGACTCATCGAGAGGTGGTGGGATTAAAAACTGTCTCATAAGTTTACACAATAAGTCCTAAAGAAATATAAGACTCTGTAGCCCAAATAGGAGGAAAGGCACTGATCATTTGTAAACAAACCCTTTAACCATACCAATTACCCTTTACCTTTAAGCATTAGGATTAGTAGAGTAGGTATAGTAGGTAATTTAGCCAAAGTGTAACATATATACTTTTGTAAGATACATATATCAATACACACATCTGAAGTCAGTTTGTTTAAGAAACTTATGCCATTCTGAGACTAGGAGACATCAGATTAAGACACTAAATCTGCTATAAAAAGCATTAGTTGAAGGAAGCATTAGTAGGTATACCCGCCTAGGTCCTGCAGAGCCTAAAGTGAGAGAGTTAGTAACCAAATAGGTTCACTCTATAAGTTGGCCAAGTCAATTGGAGGGTTTGATCATAGGAGTTGGCATTTCCTTAGAACCTATCCAATCTATTGATTTGAGACCCAACAGATTGGCGACTCTGCTGGGGAAGAATTATTAAGACTCTACTGTGGGAGAGAACTCAGAAAAAAGAAATAACTTATGTCCTCTATGAAAGAGGTGGTGACTCTGTAAAAAGGAAAATTAAATGAAAAAGATCAGTAGCATTCAATATGTTTCAATATCCATATTTTTATGGAGAAGCATCTTCAGAAAAATATGCACAGTGGCAACCACAGCCAGAAAGAGGCAAGAATATTCCAAGAAGTTTTAAGCCATTGGATTTCAGTAATATCCCTGAGTATCCATATGCATTTCCTTGTGAGTTGAAGATTTGTATGCCGAGGTTCCATGGAGATGAAAGGGAATCACCAATTGGGCATCTAAAATCATTTTATTGGTTTATTGAGACCTTCAAAATCTACTCAGAAGAAACAATCATGAAATGGTTTGTGCTAACATTGGAGGATGTTGCAGAGCAGTCATTCAGCTTGTTACCCCCACAAAGTATCTCATCATGGGAAGAACTTGAGTGGTGGTTCATGGAAGAATTTTACGGTGTAATCGAGGAAAACACTTCAGTCGCTAGCCCTTCAATTGGTTCTCCATACCAAAATTAGGCTCAATCAAATTATGAAGTGGTACCTGAGCTGAATGTGCTTTGTCCTTGAATCAAAGGCAGAGTTCTTCACAAGATGAATGACACTCTGGCTATCAATATACAATGGGCTATCCTCTTGTGTCTGACCCAATTCCTTTAGAAAAAATTGCAACCAAATCATCTCTTTGCAGGCTTCTGTAGCAGCAACATACTCAGCTTCAGTGGTTGAAAGTGCAACAACCTTTTGCAGCCTAGAAACCCAACTGACTGCAGTTCCCCCTATAGTAAAAACATACCCTGTAGTACTCCTCTGTGAATCAATATCACCCGCCAGATCAGAATCAACAAATCCACTTAGAGCAGCATTAGATCCTTTGAAACATAATGCCTTCGTAGTAGTTCCTTTCAAATACCGAAGAATCCATTTCATAGCATTCCAATGTTCCATACCCGGATTACTCATAAACCTACTCACAACTCCCACTGCATGTGCAATATCTGGCCTTGTGCATACCATTACATACATCAGACTGCAAATAGCTGATGAATATGGGATGTTAGACATTTTATTAACCTCTTCCTGTGCCTTTGGGCACATCTCCTTAGTCAATTTGAAATGACTAGCCAAAGGTGTACTAACTGCTTTTGCATCTTGCATGTTAAATCTTTTCAACACCTTCTTTATATACTCACTTTGAGAAAAATTCAAGGTTCTATTTTTCCTATCCCATGTAATCCTCATATCAAGAATTTGCTTAGCTGCACCCAAATCCTTCATAGCAAATGACCTGGCTAATTTCTGTTTAAGATCATTTATATGTTGCATGTTAGACCCAGCAACAAGCATGTCATCAACATAAAGCAATAGGTTAATATAAATGCCATTATCAAATCTCTTAAAATATACAGAATGATCAGAATGACATCTATGATAACCATGTTCAGCCATGAAACTATCAAATTTTAAATACCATTGTCAGGGTGCTTTCTTTAGGCCATACAGACTTTTCTTCAACCTGCACACCAAGTTCTCCTTACCTTTGACCTCATATCCCTGTGGTTGCAACATGTAAATTTCCTCCTCCAAATCTCCATGGAGAAAAGTTATTTTGACATCTAATTGTTCAAGATGTAAATCATCTGCAGCCACAAGACTAAGTACAGTTCTAATTGAAGTCATTTTTACAACTGGAGAAAATATTTCATCATAATCTATACCCTTTTTCTGTGCAAAACCATTTACCACAAGTTTGGCTTTATATCTTTTTTGACCTCCTTCCTCCTCCTTCAGCCGATAAACCCATTTGTTAGGCAAGGCTCTTTTTTCTGCAGGTAAAGGGACTAAGTCCCAAGTCTTATTTTTCATTAAGGAGTCCATCTCCTCTTTCATGCCTAGCTCCCACTGTTGTTTGGCATCTACCTGCATTGCTTCTTTATATTCTTCTAGTTCACCAGAATCCATTAATAAAATAGAGTACAAAGAAGGAGAAAATCTTTCAGGGGGTCTACTTGTCCTTGTAGAATGTCTAACACTTACAAGAGTTTGTGGGACAATCTGTTGTTGCTGAGCATCAGGTACCTATGGTATTTCATTTTTAGGAATCTCATCCAACACCACATATTCATGTTTGTCCTGTTCATGCTTCTTTTCCTGCATCTATTCTTTATACATAACCTTCTCATTGAATATAACATCTCTACTTCTAATTATTTTCTTATTTTCAAAATCCCATAACCGATAGCCATATTCATCTATCCCATATCCAATGAAGGTACATTTCTGAGATTTAGCATCAAGCTTGGTTCTGTTTTCTTTATCAACATGGACAAAAGCTTCGCAACCAAAAGTTTTTAGAAAAGAATAATTTACCTTTTTACCAGTCCATGCCTCCTCTGGAATACCACCATCCAAAGGGGTTGAAGGTCCTCTATTTATCAAATAGATAGCAGTATGTACGGCATTTGCCCAAAAATGTAAGGGCAATCCAGCATGCAATCTCATGCTCCTCGCACGTTCCATGATAGTCCTATTCATTCTCTCTAACACACCATTTTCCTATGGAGTTCCTGGAACTGTCTTCTACTTTCGAATCCCATTTAAGGAACAGTAATCTTCAAATGCTTTGCTGCAATACTCACCTCCATTATCCGATCTAAGACACTTCAACTTTTTTCCTGTCTCATTCTCAACCAAAGCTTTCCATTTCTTAAAAGTTTCAAAAACATCTGATTTTTGTTTTAGGAAATATACCCATGTTTTTCTGGTTGAGTCATCAATAAAAATAACATAATAACAAGAGCCACCAAGAGATGATACCTGAGCCGGTCCCCATACATCTAAATGTACAAGCTCTAACTTCTCACTCTTCTTCTCTTTCCCAACCTTGAGAAATCTGACTCTTTTCTATTTACCATAAACATAGTTTTCATAGAACTCTAAATCAATCTTCTTTAGTCTTGGCAATAGATTTTTGGAGTGAAGGATTTTCATCCCTTTCTCACTCATGTGCCCAAGCCTATGGTGCCACATTATCAAATCTGTTCTTGCAACATTTATTGTTATTGTCCCTGCAATAACTTTATCTATAGCAGCTAAGGTAGAGTAAGTGTTACCAGTACATAGATATAATGTGCCTACCTTCGCACCTTTAGCTACTACTAATGATCCTTTAGTGACCTTCCACATACTGTCTGAGAAGGTAACTATGCAACCTTCACTACCTAGTTGCCCTGCAGAAATTAAATTTGTTCTTAAATTAGGAACATGTCTTACCTCCTGCAGAAACCAGTCATTACCATTCTGCAACTTGATCTTTGTCTTTCCTTTTCCAACAATTTGACAGGGCTCATCATCACCCAAATATACCT
The DNA here is from genome assembly GCF_030272615.1 of Cryptomeria japonica. Classification (NCBI taxonomy): domain Eukaryota; kingdom Viridiplantae; phylum Streptophyta; class Pinopsida; order Cupressales; family Cupressaceae; genus Cryptomeria; species Cryptomeria japonica. The sequence continues at coordinate 453,504,675 of NC_081411.1, read as the reverse complement.
GTCCAAAATCACCTTGAACATAATCTAGAAAATATTTTCTATGGGGTGTAGCATGAAATGAAGCCCCAGAATCTATTACCCAGGAATCATTAACATTATCCAAACATAAGATTAAAGCATCTTGTAAAGTATTACTTGCAATATTAGCTTCCTTACTGTCATTTTCATTTTTGTCTCCTTCTTTGTTTTTCCGAGACCAACAATCTTTCTTTAGATGACCAGGCTTTCTGCAGTACCAACAATCTTTCTTTCCTCTAGATTGAGAGCGTCCTTTCTTTGACTTCCCTCATGACTTCTCATTCCCAGGGCCTTTTCCTCTTTCCTTTGATCTTCCTCTGTTCTCCACATTCAAAACACTACCCGATGATGTTGAAGTCTCACCTGTGCTTTTCCTTCGCATTTCCTCACTTAGGATAACACCAACAATATCATCAAATACCAAAGTATTTTTACCAGAGATAGAGTTACTTACAGCCATAACCAGGCTATTCCATCTTTCTGGCAAAGAACATAAAATCAAGAGAGCCCTAACCTGTTCTGCAAAGGTAATTTTTACCGAAGGCAATTGACTGGTAATTGTATTAAATTTGTTTAAGTGCTCCGCTACAGATCCTCCCTCACTCATTTTCAAATTAAACAAATGCTTCATAAGAAATACCTTATTCGAAGCCGAGGGTTTCTCATACAACTTAGCCAATGTTGCCATCAAATCTACAGTCATTTTTGCTTCTGTTATATTGAATGCTACAGACGACGCAAGGCACAATCGAATGGATCCTAGTGCTTTTCTATCTAAAATGTCCCACTCTTCATCTGATATTGTGGTCGGTTTCTTTGCCTTTCCTTCCAATGGCCGCCACAAATCCTTTTGATACAGGTAATCCTCCATCTGCATTTTCCATAACTGATAATTTTGGCCGTTAAACTTTTTGACCTTGAATTTGGAATCCTCCATTGCTCCCACTCAAGTCTGAAAGTCTTGCCAATTTACCGAAAACCTCACTCTGATACCAATTGTTAGGGTTTCAAGCAGATCTGAAGCAAATATGAACTAACAATTATATGCAGATTTAAATACAAAAGATAAAGAAATAAAATAGGACACAGATAACACAGAGATTTAACGTGGTTCACCCATAATGGGTTACGTCCACCATACACAGTCATCCAATCTTTCTTATTATCCAGCAAAAATAGTACATCAACCTTACAATGCCTTAAGCATCCCAGCCGCTTATAACATGCATTTTTAGGGCAACAAACAAAGTCGGCCTTTTTAGGGTTTTATTACAATGTCGGTTTTCATCAATGAAAAATGGCAAAAAAAAATTTCTTGGGGGCTGTCGCCCCTGAACCCCCGCTTTTCTTGGGGGTTGCCGCCCCCAAACCCCTGCCTGGCCCCGGACCCCAGCAAGGATACGTGCTGAGTGTACAGTACTTTTCTAATCAGTCGCCACATTTCAACAAGCCCCATACACATATCATTACACAAATCATTTAACCTTTAATATCCATGATCACCTAGTTACTCAAGTATAGATCAATGCTATCTGTTTCATCTATCTATCATTCATTTAATAACATAATACTATCCATCACATAAGTGTAGTACATCTCAAGTACAACTAAACCAATCCATTTATATGATTTCTTTTAAACTCATATAAGCATCTATGACATCATGAATTATCCATAGATCAATACTTTATTCTAATAGCATGTCCTATTACAACTTCTTTCTCAAATACATGATAGTACAAAATAAGAATGCATCATCTATTCTACATACATATTGCATTATGATACAATGTCTTCTTTTCATGAACATAGAAAACCAACTCCAAGGTGAAATCTCATGAAGAATCTAATCCATGCATTCAACACCAAGGAGAGTATCCCAATGGAAGAAGGCAATCAACCACTCGACCATGTGGAACCAATCAAAGAACCACCCCCCATGCTAGGAGATGAAAAAGGTTCCAACACACACTCATGACATAAGATGACACCTATCGACCAAAGGATACATCAAGACTCAACAAGACTCCAATCAAGAGATCACAACACAAAACTACATCACAAGGTTGAAATCATCAAGAGACCCTCTAGAGGCACAATCAACAAAGTAAAGCATATAGACAATGGACTCAAGTAGGGAAAGAGTGTCATCACATGCTATCCTCACAATAGAAGGGGCCAAGCCTCACCTTGATAGACATGTGGAACCATCTCAACCTTGAATCTATTCAAGGGATATTGGTTTACCGATACAATGATCTTCCCAAGCTCATCGCGCACGCACGCTTCTAGGGCTATGAGGAGGGGTACACAATCAATTATTATCTTGTTTAATGAATTTAATAATACCCAAAAATACACTAATAAATTATTAAAGTTATCACTTGCAATTACAACAAACCCTTCATGTGGTTCCAATAAGTCTAGACCTCCTCCTTGAGGCCTAATGCTCAAGACCCTGGTCCACACATGCAAGGGCCCACTCTCCCTACCATGAACCATGACCATATGATGTAAATATATATCCAATAAATATATAACATCATCATGAAGGCCAACAAATATATTATAACAATCTCAAATAACTGAGCACTAACTGAGCAAAGAGGACTCATGAAACAAACTCAAGGAAGAAGGCCTTCACAAATTCAACATCAAAGATAAACCAATCATGAATGTAAATCATAAAAGAGATTAAAATGGAATCATATCCTCAACAATGAGGCATAACACATCCCAGTGAAGTCACATAAACAATCCCTCAACAACGAGGCATTCTCCCTCTCGTTGGAGCGTCAAATCACATAGGAACACCTCAACGGTAAGGCATGAAACCTCTTACCGAAGAACATGAAACATCATAAGAGATAAAAATACATCATAAAAACATCTGAAAATGCCAATACATACTGCACAAGCCTCTAGAGTACTCACATAGACCAAAGATGCACTCAAACAAGCCAAAAACTGACTTTCAGAGACCTCGGTATAGCTCAGCGTTCCTAAAACCTAGGGTAGCATTCTTGGTAGGTATGGTTGCTTTTTTGGCATCTATGGTAGAATTTCTAGTTAGTATGATGGCATTTTTGGTCTCTAGGGTGGCGTTTCTATTCAATATGGTTGAATCTACAAATCAAGACCTCAGCTCTCCTAGTCAGTTTGACAGAGCATATGGTAAAAATAATGGAATCCTTGGCATGTATGGTGGCATTATTGATATGTAGGATGGCATTTCTGGTAGTTTTCATGGTGTTTCTGGGTGTTTCCATGGCATTTCCAGTAAAAGTGTAGAGACCAGTTCATTACAAAGGCATATGGCTTAAGAGGGGTCTCAGGAAGACTCAAGGGTATAAAATGACCCTCATACCAAACAAAGGAGGTATAAAACATCAAAATATAATCATATACCAACAAAATATTCATCTCATGCTTCTTGGTAAAAATATGTAGAAGAAAATATCTCTCCCACTGATAAAAAACTAAGAAAAGTGAAGCCTGGACCACTAGGGAGAGGGAGAGAAAAGAAGTAAACAACAATTAATGACTTAAGCAAACAAGAAAATATCTAAAAGAATCCAAGAAAGTGGAAGGAAGAGTCTACACTCCCTTAGAGAAGTCACAGTATAAACACAGTAATTCATAAAGAACTCAGAAAGCCAAATCTGCACTTTCCCCATTCCAAACTTGCACAACAATTGAAATTAACTAGTGAAGATCATTTCCATATTCAAATCACACTCCAAGAGAAAATCAAATTCACAAATTGCAAATATGGAGAAGACAATCTTTTCTAGAATGAAGATGCAGAAGTAAGAACCAACAATCTGTAATTCGCATAACCAAAATTGAAGAAGAAATTTGAAAATGTCAAGTCTTCTAAAATCCAAATCGCAATCCCAATTCCAAATCCAATTCCAAATTCTTCTTGCAAAGATCTTTTGGATGATTAACCTGTGCACAGACTAGCAAGCCAAAATAAATAGAAAAATTAAATTTAAGACTATAGTTTTCTCGACCAATAGAAAAATTCCCAAAAACCATATATCTTACTTACCTTTACAAAATTAGAGAAAGGCATAATATAAATATATATTTCTTACCTACCCAATTGAGCCGATCAATCAAAAATAAAGGTAGGTAGAAATAAATCAAATTCAATTACTTAGTACAGATATGACAATAAATTGGGGAATACAATTATTTCCTCAAAATTAGACGGTAGGTAAAACTAATATTATTTACCCATACTTTATTAAATAATTCCCACATAATGATTTATAATTAATTATCATTATTAATATTAACACCAATAAATAAATAAAATAAAATAAAATAAATAGAACCCAATTAAATAATTAAATTAAAAACAACAACTAAATAAAAGTCATCTTCAACAATAAATAAAACAAATTAAATAATTAAACAATAATTAAAGCTCAATTAAATATAAAAAAATAAATTAAATTAACTAATTACTTAATTAAAATAAATAATGCAATCATGCAATAAAGCTAATAATCAAGCCATGATTGATCAAGATAAGAAGCCAAAGAGATTTGACCTGATGACCTACGAAACAAGGTAGAAGAGACTTAACCAATACGCCACATCTCTTAGTTGACCGTAAAGGGGAATCAACTAAGCAAAAGACATCAAGATAAACTAACAAGGTATACATCTTAGACCAAGAGTGTGTGAGGGAAACTATGTCATCTCCAACAACTTGTCATTGGGATAGGACACACTCGGACCTGTCAAGCCAAGTGTAGTCGATGTTTAGTACCTGCAAACCTGCATAAAAGACTAAACACAACATATACAATACATATACATCATATTAAACATGCAAGTGATAGAGAATCGCGATGACATATCCCTCTCTCAATGAGTGATATGGCATCGTCTCTACTCACGAAGACAGTCATGCAATACAATATCAAAACAACGTATAGAATCATCACCATAAAATAGGGTTAGTATCATCATCAATCTCATAATACATATAAATGATAATCATATGTGAATCCATGAGTCATATAAATCCATCCATCTAGGAGATACCAAATCAATATCCATAAGAATCAAATATCATATAATAAGTCTCGCATCACCAATCATAAAGAGTCATCACAAATACCATGAGTCCACATAAGGTCCTAGTATCACAAATACCATCTCAAAATAGTAGAAGAGTCATAAACATCCATCCAAATAACCATCAAAAGTCTAGGAGGGACACTACATAATTGACCAACACTCAAAACGTTATGTTTTAATCTATCAACCCAAAAGACATCATCTGCATTACTTTTTCCATTCAATGAAATAGTTCCTTTACCTTTAACCATGCAGGGTGAGTTGTTACCTACCTTACCACACCACCATCAAATTCTGCAAGAGATAAGAACTTGTGCCTATCACCGGTCATGTGGTGTGAGCAACCACTATCTATTATCCATTCATCACTGATATCCATGTGAGACACCAATTCCTTTTCATCAATTAGATCTTCATTCATAAAAACAAAAACTATCTCCTCATTGTCATCTTCTTCTGATTCTTCATTAGTTACTCCTTCATCAACTGCAACATAGCAATGTTTATGTCCTTTTCCTTTAAATTTCCTAAATTTTTCCTTTTTATCGCCATTAGGACAATTTGAAGAAATGTGTCCAATCTTATTACAGGAAAAACACTTTAGAGGAAGTTTACCTTTGTATTTACCGGTGCCTCTAGGAAATATTTTAGCCAATAGTGCCTCAAGTTCCATTAGATGATCTTCATCATCACCATCACATCTACTACCGCCATGACTAGACCTGCAGTCATGATTATGACAAATATCCTTTCCTTTCTTTACAGATGTACCGGTTACATAAGCTTTAAAAGTAGATTCAGGCCATTTCGAAATACTATTATCTAAGTTGTTTAACTCAAATGCAGTCAACTTTCCAATAAGAGAATCAATAGTGACTTTATCTTTAGAAATAGATCTCAGTTCTTGAATTGCAGAAACTCTAATAGCATATTGTGGTAGGAGAGTTCTAAGAATTTTACTAACAACAACACCATCATCAATCTTACCTCCAGCACTATTAATACCACCTTTAACTTCCTTAATCCTTTGACCCTATTGTGAAATGTTCTCATCATCAACCATTTTTCATGTTATCAAATTTGCCTCTTAAACTTTCTTCTTTTTCTCTTTGTACATGTTCATCTCCTCCATAAATCAAGTTTGATTTCTCCCATACCTCAAATTCAGTTTCTAATCCATGAACATCTATATACTTAGAATTAGATAAAGTACTTACAATTACTTCCAAGGCTTGAATGTTTTCTTGTTTTTCTTAAGCTCATCCGATGTCAAGGGGTTGGTAGTAGGAGCAACATACTTTTTTACCATATGATTCAAATATTGAGCACCCAATCCTTTGATGTATATCTTCATCCGATCTTTCCATATTCGGTATTTGTCCTTGGTAAACTTGGGACCTCCTTCTTCGTCATCTTTCTTCAAGATCTTTCCCTCAAGCTATTAAGCTTTCTGCACACAGAGGACCAATGCTCTGATACCAATTGTTAATCGGATCCGGTTAATACTGAGAGGGGGGTGAATCAGTATTAACAACAAATTCAAATCTGAAACTCAATGTTATAAAAATTTCACCAAATCAAACAATAACCAATACCAGTATCTGTTGATAATCATCTACTAATCTAATTTATCAAGTCTGCACATTAAGTGTTCATTAACCATGCATTAATTGAAAATAAAACATAACAACACATAAAAAAATTCACCATATGAACACCATGTTTTTCACGTGGAAACCCAAATAGGGAAAAACCATGGTGGGAATTGGTACACACAAAAATTGTCCACTCTTTCGAAATGCACCTTGTTAGGAGCCTAGCTCGGTTAGGAGCTTACAAAGATGCACTGTTAGGAGCAGAAACTTTTAGGAGTCACCTGGTTAAGGGATTTAGATGATGAGCCCTATTAGGAGCCTTGACATATTAGGATGAACCTCGCAAGAGGATTTAAAACTCAGATGTTGAGCCACCCTGTTAGGGGATTTAGAATGTAAGGCCTATTAGGACCTACTCGGTTAAGGGATTTTGACTGCTGCAACTATTAGGGAACAACAATGAATGATCTGGGTATACTTGACCTGATACAATTCTGCTCCAATTTGCTACACTCTGGCATATCTCTCACACTCTGGTTCAGTTTCACACTCTTCTCAAAACCACCGACACAACAAACATCAACTAAACCGACATAAATAACCTTTACAACTAGGTCAGTTACTAAGCCCTAGATACATCAAGAATTTACAATATAGATCATCTTAGATCATATCAGATTATCATATAGATCATTACAATATTTTACAAGACAATATCAACCATTGAGTGATTGTAACTCACCACATTAACTCGATTTGATACAAAGTCAAACCCTTAGAACACTCTTCTAAGAACTTCACTATTTCCTAAGAAATTCCATCTTCAAACATGCCAAAACAATAATTCATCCATCTACATGGGTTGTTCCATGTCACCTCCAACATTTGAACTTGATGTAGATCACCACCAAACCAAAAATCATTATCGGTTAAGATAATTCTTTACCGGACCTTAAACCCTAGCAAAAATACAATAGAAATCATAAAAATGACTTTCGGTAAGAAAAACATGATCTGGTTATGGTCAGATACATATTAAAATGATACAAACTCACATTCCAAACCACAACACTTCAATCATCACCAATCACTAGATCTAATCAAAACATTTCCTCGTTTATCAGTTAAGGTCCTAATTCCCAGTTTCCTGTTCCTTTACCTGTAAGTTCTTTCTGGTAGACCAAAAAAGACTAAGATGACAAAATACAACATAGTAAACATCAGTTGCCATCAATGACAACACAAATAACTGATCAAAGTCATCCAATCATGCAATCTCAATCTCTTCATCACAATATCATCACAAACAGTCCTTTACCGGTTCGGTCATCATTCTTCATCTACATCAATTATGCCAATCATGCCAACATATTTGACAATATTGCTCCAATGTGCTCAAGAATTCATCCAAATGATTAAGTTTCCTCCCAAATTTTATTTTATATCAAAATATCATCAATATAATTTAGGGTAAAATTTATTAACTACTTGCTAAATGCCATGTTTATGCACGATTATAATGTTGTTGGTTCAATATTTAAGCCAAAGGACATGAATAGAAACTCAAAGTGTTGACATTAAAATCTAAAAGTATTATTTTAAACATCTTCACTCATTTTTATTTTATGGTACCTTGAGCATAAATTAATCTTTAAGAAGCATATAGTTCCATGTAACATATCTATTAGTTTGTTAATCTTGGGGAAATGGCATCTAGTATTTATCATTTTCTTATTTAATGCTTAGTAGTCAACACAACCTCATGATACCATAATATTTATTCACCATTACTACATTGAGGGAAATAGAATAGAACTTAACTTAATGTGGCTTATATCCAAAAAACTATTTATTACCTTCTTTTTGCCTTAGGGTTCTTAAGGTGACAATAGGTAGTGGCTATCATCAAATTTGCACCTCCAGATATTGAAAAACATTACTATACTTGTCCCAAATAACTTCCACAACCATATGATAAGATTCCTTGATCATGGATGATTTTTTTGGTGTGATCAAGTAGTTGGCCACCCAATCTTCTTTTCCTCTCGTGAAATCTCTTCCCATGATTTTAGAAATGATTATTTGGGGTGCTTTATTTTTGAATCCCTTGAGAACTACTTCCTTTCCTTCAATTTTAAATTTTAATTTCATTTATTATTGGTTCTATGAGAATTATTTCAAATATTGTAGTCATTCTACTCTAACCACTATGTCACTATATCCTAATTTGACCACATATAAATCAAATCCTAACATATCAAATGATAACCAAGAGTCATTTTTAGCTACCAAATTCTTTGCACACATGGTATGGTAAACCCATAAACCAAAATCATGTTGAATCCATTGAAATTTTTAGCTACTAAACCCCTTCTTGCACACCCCTCATCTAATTTTTTTTGGTTTGCTCCATTGTCAATCAAGATTATGATCCTTTGGCTTGCTAGAACTCCTAGAATCTTGAATGTATTGTACCTTTAAGTAATAAAGAGAGTCATGAGAATTATTTCAAGTGAAAGGCATACTTTGTAGTTACACAAAAAAAAAATCTACGAGGATTTTCCAACAATAGGTTTGATATTTTGGAAATATTTGAGGAGATCGAGTCAATGGAGCATGATGGGATGTTATTCAATCAAGTTAGTAATTTTAAAGGATCAAGTTTGGAAAATGCCTCCTTAGCTCCACCTTTGGGTTTTGAGGAGATGAACCACCAACTCTGGAAGCTTTAGTTATTGAGGACCAGTTGCAACCTAAGGACCCTCAAGAGAAATAAGGTATATCCCAAGTATAGAAGGAGAGAATATAGGGATATAAGATATTCAAATGACAGAAAAGGAAGTGCAAATGTCTATGGATTTGGGGCCCATCTCTAAAGTAAAAGATGACAATAAAAATAAGGTTATAACTCTTGGTTTGTAGCAAAAGAACATTAAAAGGGTGAAATGACAAAGCTACCAAGGTTGGAAGGAAAAAGGATGAGGATAAAGTGAAATTGATAGGGGAGTCATTATTGAATCTCACTAACTCATTTGGGTGCATTTTCCGACGAACTATGGGATTTCTTTCGTTTTGTCAGATCTTACAAGGCAATTTGTGTCAATTTTTTTTTTCAAATATTTCCAGATGTCGTCAGAATTCCAAAGAAACCGGTTATCGTTGGAATCTTGCTCAACGTTCGTTGAAAAATAGAAAAGTGAAAAAGTGAAAAAAAAAAAAGCGCACGAATAGTGTTTTCTGTACTTGTGACATTGTTTTGCTTTGTTTGTGAAGGTTATAGACTGAATTTTCCATAGTCCGATTTTTTTTGCTCGTGAAGAAAAATCATGTCAGATAATATCAACGAAGAACAAAATAAGGAGAAAATTGCTAGATTTTAGTCTAGTTTGAAAATAAAAGGTGATGGGAAATGTTATTGTCACTGCAAAAATTGTAAGGGCTTAAAGACTAGAAGACTTTTAATCACAAAAGTTGAGAAACATTCTTGGAAGCATGGTCACATTGAAGGGGGCATGATTATCGTCCATTGGTAAGTTGTTCATTAGATGTGTTTATATTGATTGCATTTGTAAATGTTTATAATGTTTTAACAATTTATATACATAAAAAATAACTTGTTAATGAGATCATGATCATGGTTTATTTATGTTGATCATTTTTATATAGGTGGGGCACCCTAGGGCACATGATATGGACTACCATGACCCGAAGAATGTGGTTTTCCAAGTGGAGTAACATGGAGGTGTGAATATCAAAGCTGAAGATAATGATCCTATGGAAGAAGATGATCATGCGCCAGAAAACACAGTTGAAGATGATGGTATAAATACATTGATCCATGACACATTTAGTACTGGCGCAGCTGATCATGATGATTAAGATGACTTTGATGTTGTTCATGATTTACCTGTACTTGAGAAGGCATACGAGCCCCTTTACGAAGGCTCCCAAACAACTCTTATCTTTGTTGTATTGTTGTTGGTGAACTTGAAGGTTATGAATGGTTTATCCAACATAACAATCTCGCATATGTTAAGGTATGTCATATATGTCATCTTTTTTCATCTATTTTTGTTGTTATTTCATCACTAGTAAATAAAAGGTGAAATATGCACCATTAATATTCTTTATATTAACAAATTATTATTTTTGTTTTAGATTGATAGGTGATTTTTTGTTACCACCATCAAATATTCTACCTCGCTCATATCAAGAATTATCTGCCATTATGAAAGATATTGGAATGGAGTATCAAGCAATAGATGCATGTCCCAATGATCGTATTATATATCATAAACAACATGAATTTGCAACAGCATGCCCTGAATGTCATATCAATAGATATCAAACATATCAACTAACAAAAAAGGTTCCTCGTAAGGTTCTTCATTATATTCCCATTATTCCATGTTTGCAATGATTATTTAGGTGCAAAATCTTGTTGCAATTTATGGATTACCATGCACACAATAGAATTTGAGATTACATTCTTCAAATGCCTACAGATGGTTCTACATTTACGGACATAGAGGAAAAATGGCCACACTTTAAAGAAGAACCTCGTAATCTTAGGCTTTCATTAGCAACGAATGATGTCAATCCATTTGGAGAGCTGAGATCTATTTACTCAGTGTGGCCTGTTTTTGTTATCAATAATAACATTCCTCCATGGGTGTCAATAAAGAGGGAGCACATAATGTTGGCAATGATTGATCCAAATATTTTTTTCATTTTATAGTCATGTACATTAAATTATATATATATTGTAGTAAAATGGTTATAATAATTATGTAATGTTTTTGTTCATTCAACTAGGTAAGTACCAAGTTAAAGATATGAATGTATATATCGAGCCTCTTATCAATGAGTTTTTGGAGTTATAGAATGGTGTCACTATGTATGACATCTCTAGAACAATAGGACAAAGACAATTTCAATTCCATGCAATGCTTGTATGGACAATTCATGATGCCCTAGGGCTAACACATTTTTTGTGGTATGTTATAATGTTCAACTTGCGGACTTTAATAATGTTTAATTTTTTAAAGTATAAATCATGGATTTTTTAAAAAATCCATTCAATATATATACTAATAAAAATTAACATATTTAATCCAATTATACATGATCTTACAAGTCTTCAAACAAAGGAAAAATTTGCATGTCCAGTTTGTGGTTGAAAGATGAAATCTTGTCACTCAACAAGTTTAGGAAAGAAGGTGTTTGATGCGTATAGGAACTTCCTCCACAAAAATCATAAGTATCGAACTACTAAAAAATATATTTTCAATGGGAAAGAAGAGACTACATCAAAACCACGAATAATGACACCTCGCCTATGGAAGTTGGAATATAATAGAATTAATCGTCAAGGTAATCTCATTCAATCTAATTGTTTATCTATCATATATGATATGTTTGGAATTTATATTTTATATTGTGTTTTGTTTACTCATGCTATAATTGACGATGATTGTCATTGTTAAATTTTTAAACTTATATGCTTCATGAAGGTCATCAAGGCATTAATTGCCACCTTCCAAAGGAACTAAAAAGTTATCCCAGACAATTTAGTAGGTTGCCCTACTATGAGAAGCTCCAAATTGTGCATTTGTTTGATACTATGCATATTGGAAATAATATAACACAAACGTTATGGAAAATATTGGATGGAAGGCATGACAAAGAAAAAAATGTCAAAATTTGTAGTGACATTCAGAAATCCAATCATGCAATGAAAAATTTCATTCAATTAAATAGCGATGGAAACCAAATTAATATAAGTGCCCTTCCTTGGTTATTAATGGAGCAAAAAAGAAATGCTATAAAAGAGGTCATACGAAAAATTCATTTTCCCACAGAATTTTTTGCGAACATAAATAATTTCATAACAAAAAAAAGTGAATTTGGGCCAGGGATGAAAATGCATGATTGGCATACCTTCATTAAGGTAATTCATGTTCTTGTATATTTTCTATATATTTGTATACTGCATGTACTTTTCATTGTATTATGTTTAGTACTAGTTTTGGAAAAACAATGAAAGGATCATTTTATAATTGTTGTAGTACGTTCTACCTCTATCTCTCCCAGACCACTTCGACAATAATGTCAAGCAAGTTATATATGATCTTGTAAAATACATGAGTTAAGTATTGTTATTTGTTTAATTTGTTGTCTAGGTATTATATTTGCCATTTGTTTTAGTTGTTATGCAATATATTGTATATTATTTTGTTAATTATTGTTAATATATTTGTGTCTCAAATAACTTGTAGATGGTTGTCATCTAAAGAAATCCATAAAGAAGATATTAAATAGTGGAAGACAAAAATTCCTCGTCTAATGTGTGAAATGAAAAAGTGTCTGCCTTCGACATTTTTAAATGCACAAGAACACTACCTCATACACCAAGTTGAGGAGATTGAATTGTGTGGACCTGTACACACAAGGCCAATGTGGATGGTTGAGAGGCACTTGAAATTTTTGAAGGCTTTGGTTCGACAAAGAGAACATCCCGAGGGTTCTATGGTGGAGCGATATATGGTATACTAGACTATGGTGTACATTACTGAATATCTTCCTAAGTTTGCGGCAAAGATCCATGTAGGTCACATTCAGGATCCCAACTCCATTAACAAATTTGAAGGGGAGCACCTAATGGGGAAAGGTAGATTGAGGAAAGTGAGACGTAATTATTGGATGTTCTTGGATATTAATCTGAATACGTTTTACATTTGGTTTTTATATATATTGTAGTTAATTAATTCTTAATCTTCAATATACATCAGTTGTAAATGTATAGTTATTTTTTCTATAGTTTCTCAAGAGTGGGATGCACTACATTTGTATGTCGCAAACAATCTTGATTGGATGACGGTATGGATTGAACGATGTCAACAATCTAGTCGCCCATTAACATGGGAAGGTGTGGCTTCTTTGGCTCGTCGTAATGGAGATTCCAATATTATACCAAGGGAAATTCATTTGGCATATGGTTTAAGAGATAAACAAGTACGTATAAATATATTAATCACCCATATTATTTAATTTTTTTTCAATTGTAATGATGTATATATATATATATATATATATATATGTTTTTTGCATACATTCGACCAAGAATAAATATGTTTATCAATTAGCAAAGCAATAATTTTTACATGTTTGACATATTGTGGGTGAAACACCACAAGGCTATGTGGTGAAATGGTTATAAATTTCACATCAAAAAGTTGGATGACACGAAGAAAACTTGTGATTCTGGGATAATTGCAGTATTTCAGGTGACTAATATTTCATCTAGAAGCGACATACATCCTCAAGTCTCAGAAAATCGATACTATGGGATTTTGGATGATATACTTGAGTGTGACTTTGGGTCCTTCAAATTAGTTATTTTCGTCGTCCAATGGTACAGGCTACGATTGAATGAAAATGATCTCGATAGAATTGTTATTGAACATGATAATGGATTTACAATGGTCAATAGAAGGTCGTTTGAGCGAATAGGAAATGAGCCCTATGTTCTTCTAATCCAATGTGAGAAGGTATTTTACTCAGAGGTTCCACATAAATCAGGTTCACTGGTAGAAATATGGCCAATAAATGACTACGTGACCAAAACTTTTAGTCATGAGACCAAATTTTAGCAATTTTTTACAAAAGAGCTATGAATGACTAAATAAATGACTAATTTGGTCATTAGGTGAGATCACACAAATAAAAATGACTAAATGAATAACTAATTTGGTCATCGGGTAAGAAAACACAACTATAAATGACTATTTTGGTCATTAGGTAAGAAACACAACTAAATGATTAGTCACATAAATAAAAATGACTAAATAAATGTCTACTACTCCTCTATACTATTAGTCATGAGGTATCCCTCATTTGATAACACATTATACAAAAGTTGGACATTAAATTAACAAGTATAGGGCATTAAATCAACAATTTCTATCACAAGAATTGGAATGCGCTCAACTACTAGGTACTTTCCCCTATTTATCTTTTAATTGAAAATGAAACATCATTGCTTTCAAACTAGGTACTCTATATTTTATGTGCATTTATACATAACTTTTGGTTTATAATAGATATTTTTTAAAAGAATGATTGATTGTAATATTTTTGTTTGTAATTTTTGTTTTTTTTTTAATAAAGGGGTAAAAACTTTATTGAAAATCAGACACAAGAAATAAAAAGAGAACCAGAGCCTCGAGGCTCCAAAAATGAACCACAAAACCAACCCTAGATCAGCCAGCTTCATAACTATCCATGTCCTCAGCAAAAATCTTCTCCAAGTCATGACAATAATCCAAGGAGAGATGCTCCCAACCTTCAACTTTCCAATCACTACCATTTTCCGAGGCCCACTTAGCCAAACAATCAGCTGCTCTATTCCATTCACGAGGAATGTGGATGAAAGACACCTGCTCCATTAAAGAACTAATTTGAAGAATCTGATGAACAATCCCTGCCAACTGCCACATAATCCCACTAACCAAAAATGGTCATCTAAACCATGAGCCCCTAATCTCAACAACATCACCAAGGTCCTAACCAAAGGCAATTAAATCAATCTTGAGCACACAATTAATTTCTTAAATCATCAATGTGACATGGCAAAATTAATAAACCAATATTAATTAAATATTTATTTAATTAATTGATCATTCCAAGTAAATCATTTTAAACAATTATCTTATTTATTTTATTAAATATCCTAGCATATTTAATTAAATAAATCAATTTGCCATAAATCTTCAAAAAAGGAATTAATTGACCAAAAAAGAATTAAAAATTGAGAAAAGAAATCAATTGGAGATAATCTTGAAAAATAAATTAAAAATTGATAAATAATCTCAAAGAAAGCAATTAAAACAATTAAAAATTAAAATTGAATGAAATAGAGAATAAATCAGTTTTTTTTTTATTTTATCTTAATTTTAGTTCAATTTCCTTTAAAACTGAGAAAAGCATCCAATCACATCAATTCACCTGGATTGTGCTTCCTCTTGGAAAATCTTGACCGCTCATCATCATTCGATCTCAGCCTTTGGTTTCTTTCTAAATTTTCTATAAATTCAGGCTCTCATCTCTCATTCAAAAATCCTGGAGAATATATTGTTATTATGTTGTTTTTTCTCCAGATTCAATAATATTTGTGCATTGAGATTTTGCATATTAGTTATTGCATACATATTTAGATCATTTATCTCATTTATTTCTTAAATCATGTTAGATTAATCTTGCATTCATCTAGCTTAATCCATGCTCATATAGATTAAAAATCCTTCATTTAGGTGTTGTCTAGTCACTAGATAGCTGCGCAATCTGAGAGCAATCTAAACTCGCATCTACTAGAAGGCAATGGGTCAATTTTTTATAGTTTTATTATTCATGATTATATCTGTCTAACCATGCATGTAATGGCTTAATTGAAGTATTGTGTATTCCAGATACAAATATTGGCCCACTTTTCACACACACATTTTTGGCTCCCACCGTGGGGCAGAAGACTAATTTTTCGGCCTCAAAATCATTTTTTTTATCCTACAAGTTTTGTCCGTAAAATCTCTGCGAAATATCGTACGAGTAGTTTCACTGCATCGTATGACATTATACTGTAGCATGTTGTTTGTTGTACGACATTATATTGAATCCTGTTATTTGTCATACGAATCAGAAAATGGTGTCGTACGACATTCTGTTCTGAATATTTGATTTTGTCTTTTGTTGTCCTATGCTTAGTTCTAACTCGTACGACAAAATCCTTTTGTCATTTCATTCTATGGGAATTGTCGTACGATTCTATTTTTTGTTGGATTAAAGCAAGTTTCACTTTTTAGGGTTTTTCTTGAATTAAATTTTGATTACGCTAACGCTAATTCTGAATTGTCTTCTGTTGCCTGGTATTTTCACAGCCTAACCAGTTTCTTGCAGGACGCTCGTCAAAGAATTTATCAATAAAACATACGCCTGCCAAAGAATAAAAACAACATGACTACTGATACGTTGTTTTTGCAAGTTTCCTAAAGAGAATCAATCAAACATTGTGTATTCTTTAATTTTTTAGGCACCTAACTTGCTATCTGGTTAATGAACAAATCTGTCTTTTGTGTTTTTAGAAAATACTGAGAGGTAGGAGAGTATGCTCTTGTCTTTTTTTAGACAATTAGAAATCTAGACCCTTGAGGTATTTTCTTTGTTTGAGATTTGTACATCTTTAGAAGGCCTGCCCTCTCGAGGGGTTGAAAAACTCTTAAAGCCGTTACGGTCGGTGTGAGGGGAATGACCTAAGAGGGAATGGCTAAATGCCAAGGACTCCAACCCACTATAAAATAAACATGATTTGATAAAAATCAAGTCAATGACAGTGCTCAGGAATAGCTCTCCTCAGTACCTTCGAGTATATTGAACCTTGGTTTTCAAGGTTGGGAGACCTCTTAATTGAGTTTATACCTCGATGCACCGAATGAAACCCTTACTAGATCCAATTAAAATTAGAAGCTACCTGATTCACCTCCAAAAGGTTGATAATCTTTGTGCAAGAGAGATAGTAACTCTCCCAAGACACTTGCCATATCGTGCCCCCATTAGCGTTTGGAGTCGGCTAATACAATGTTGAGAATCCATTGCGTGAGACTCAACGGCCATATTCTGATTAGCTATTGGGTGTGTACCTAAGTCAGCAAGCAAAGGTTTTCTTCTCTAAGCCAAATTTCATAGGGTTTGCATGTTGTGATTGGAGTTACTATTTATACTGCATGTTTTCTATGTTTTCATCCCTGAAACTGAAACTGAAATACTAAAACTGGAGAAAACAAATCAACAACTCAATGATAAAACTCTATCTATGTCAAAACTAGTCTATCCTGGTAAAAAATTAGTCCACATCAGAATTGGTCATACTCAGCAATAAAAAAAACTCAAAATTTTAGTCTCTACTCTGTTAACAGTCGTACGAGCCCGATCATTTGTCGTCCTGCACCATATCCTGTGTCATACAAGTCTTCTAAATTGTCGTCCGAGCTCAATCCTATGTCATACGAGACCTAGCAGTCTGTCATTTAAGCTAAATCTTGTGTCGTATGAGACAAAACTGTACTAAATCCTTTGTCATTCAGGACCTACCCATTTGTCGTATGGTACTAGGTAGCAACTTGTACGAAACATAACTGTTGTCATCCTGAAGCTGTTATACTATCGTATGGTCTCAAAAATCCTATTGTATGAGTCTCTAATTTTGCTAGTCCAGAACAGTCAAACCTGTCTAAAATAGTCTATAGCAAGCCTAAAACTATTATCATCCTCTTGAGCATAAACAACCTTGATAGTGTACCCCTATCGTTGCATTGCACGATTTTGTCCATTATTTCTCAGCTAGTTCAAACAACATCTTATCAAACCTAAGTTAACTTAGATAACATCTTACATAGGATAGATCATTCCTAAAACCAGACCAGATCTTAGTAACTTCTCTCAATCACTACGTTAAATGAACAACTAGCTACAATTTGATCTTGACTTCTGCAACACATCTAGCTCTCGGTCCTATCGGTTACAAATGCCTGTTCAAACCAGAAATTCTTGTAGAAAAATAGACAAAGGAAAAGAAACACCCTTTTCATCAAAAGACAATCCATTCTTTGTAGAAAACCCCTTTTATAATAAACCATCCTTATCACAAATACCAGTTTACGATCTACCAATCTTTGGTCAGCCCCTATCTCCCACCATGTCTAGGGAAAGACAAGAAAGAGAAGCTAGTAAATGAGACACTCATGATAACTTCAACAATCATGCCATTGACAGTGATTTGTCATCAACTGAATCTGAGCTTCCTGAACCTCCTGAGGCTGAAGTACATAGATGTCAGAATGATAAAAAGTTCCAAAAAATGATGAAGGTCATCATGGCTAGAAAAAAAGAAGACTATTTCCTAGAATTAGCAAAGCAAGGCACCAAACTCCCTACTGGTTATAATGTGGAGGCCCTCGTCACTAAAGAGGAAGAGACACCATCGGGAAAGATAAGTAAATAGATGAAAACATTAGAAACAAAGGTCACAAAACTAAAAAACAAAGATAAAACACCAAAACAATATTCTCTGGAAACAATATGCCCATTCTCATTTGACAAAAACCTTTACATGCCTCCATTTCCCTCAAGAGTAGAAATGCCTAAGTTTGACAAATATGACAAGAATACAGACCCCCAAGATCATATTAGAGAATTTTGTGCTTTATGTATGGAGTTCATGCATAACCAAACGTATCTCATGCGCCTATTCCCGAGAAGTTTAATAGGGCAAGCTATGGAATGATTCTCAAGTCTACCCACGGGAATAAAAACTTTTGAAGAATTAATCCAACTATTCCTATAGAAATACTCCTATGACATTCGTCACCCGATCACCATGATAGAACTTTGCAATACCAGACAAAAGACATGAGAACCCTTTCTCACTTTTCTCCAACGATGGAGAAAGATGTTCTCTAGGTATTCACGGACTATTCCAGACCTTGAGAAAATGGATATCTTTGTCAACAACTTAAACCCTAAATTGAAGTACAGTGTCTAGTTGCAAGTACACCCTTCATTCAACAAAATGGTAGATAACACCCTCAGAATGGAAGATGTGCTTATAAAAAAGGGAGATATATCGCTTTGGAAAGAAACATCGCAAGGTTCTAGTTCTAAAGAAAAGAGCAAGTACTGGAAATATGACAAAGATAACAATAGAAATGTTGTTAGTGATGGAGTGGTAGATACTGTCCAAGGAAAAACAAAATCCACAATATTTAACTTGGCTAGTGGCATACAAGCACTCAAGGTAGCTAAAACTGCAGCAGAAAATCCCCCAAAGGAAACAAGAGAATGGTTTAAAGAAAAGCCTTGGCTTTCAAAACCTAAGCGTGATTTTACTCCTCTAGATGAATCATATGAATCCTCTTTTAAAATCTTATTGGCAAATAATCTGATAACATTACCAGACAATTCTAGACCATATGACCCAGAAATTAGGCCCAAATGGTGGAGAGAAAATGAATACTATGACTACCACCGAAACAAGGGACATAACATAAACAAACTACATGAAACTCCGACATGAAATCCAATATCTCATTGATGTAGGAAAGATCGTTGTTGGAAATCATGCGACAAATGTTGATTATAAGACCTTTAAAGATCCCTTACCGACTTATGAACAAGGAGATTCCTCAAAATCCAAGGGAGGAGCTAGAGTCAATTATACCTACACTAACAACGATAATGTGATCAACATGATTGAATCTTCTCAACTTGAGTATTGCAATGTGATCATAGTCCAGGATCACCAAAGTCAAGCACAAATTGCTAATAGCATGACTCGCGCTCAAAGGAAGATTACTATCCTAGGACCTAGTTCCTCAAGTTTCGATCAAACAACATCAAATTTACCAAATACACAAATAGATACAATCACAGACAAATCAAAATAGCTGCCTTTATCATCTTCTCCTAGTTATAGTATTTTCAAACAATTGAAGAGAACCAATGCTCAAATCTCCATTTTGGAACTACTTAAGATCTCTTCTACTCATAGAGAGGTCCTGGACAAGGCTCTACTTACCACCAGTGTCCCTAAATATTTAGATGTAGATCAGTTTCAATCTATGGTGGGTCACCTGACCTGACCTCATTACCTCACTTTCTCTAAAGAAGATGATAACTCACTGACCCACCCACATAACCAACCATTACACATTGAAGCCATGATCCATAAACATTGAGTTAAACGTGTTTTGATAGATGGAGGCACTGGGTTGAATATCTGTACATACAATCTACTAACACAGCTGGGATTTTTTACAAACGTTATTGATCCAACAAAGAAAATAACAATCAAGGATTATGATGAAGAAGAAAGAACCTCTAAGGGTCTAGTGTGATTACCGATCAGGGTAGGACTTGTAGAAAGAGATGTCATTTTTCAAGTCCTAGATCTTCATCTTTCATACAACATCTTACTGGGCAGACCATGGATTCATGAAATGAAATTAGTACCATCTACGTATCATCAATGCTTGAAGTTTCCTTATAATGGAGTTGAAGTCAGTATTCCTGTCGATACAAGCTATACCTGTAATGTATTAATGTAGAGTGCTGATGCTTTTGTTCCTCATAATAGAGCAGCCTCTACAGCTGAAAGTTCAAAATCTTTGCTGAAAGATTTAGAAAAGAAATTGAAAATCACAAACACTAGCATAGATGGCTACAAGATAGAGCCTATACTCTCACTAATGTCTCTTCCTCCATCACCAAGACAGTTGGGAAAACCATCAGAGGTTATGAAGCCACAAACTTCAACTCCAAAAGTCATTTATGATGGTCTCTTTATACAGTCCTCTACTTCTCTTGCAGGTGAAATAGAAGAGGATGATGTTCTCAAATCACTTTTCAAAGAAGATAGTGCAAACAAAGAAATATGACATTGTGAGATTTCCCTGACACAATATGGTCCAAGCTATCAGATGCTTCAACGCATGGGATATTTGGGTACTGATCCTCTAGGCAAGCGTCAAAAAGGTATTGTTGAACCTATTCAGTTACAAACTAAGTCTGCCAATGATAAAGCTGGACTAGGATATAATCCAAGAAAGACATCAGATCAAAAGCACACATCTCACCATCAACTTAAGTGGAAGAAAAAGGTACTACCTTTAACAACACAAGAAATTAATAATCAACAAACTCAGGAAGAGTGTGATGATGAACAAAAAGAATTTCCCACCCAGAGAGAGGAAACATATGGTAATCAAATTCCAATTATATCAACTATAATACCATAGGAAGTAGAAGTCTCAGAGGATATGAGAGACGAAGTATATAGAATCAGAGAATTGTTTGCACCGCTGAACATTCCAGTCACATATACTGGTAGACAACAAGTAGATGATTCAGAAACTGATTCAAATGAGTATGAATGGGGTCCTGGCCATCTCTCAGATACATCTACTACAGAAACCCCTGAAGAATCCAGTGATATCACAGATGATGCACAAGAGCTGATATGCCTAAAAATATAAAAGGAAATGGAAGAAATCAGACTAAAAAGACAAGAAGACTATGAACGACAGTTGGAGGAAGAAAGGACACAAGCAATTTCTTCACCTACCAACTCTCCCTCTAATGAGATAAGACAAATCAGGTATAGAACTACAAAAGAAGAATTAGAAGCTATAGAAATAGAACCAGTCATCAGTCCAGAAGAAGCTAAATGGAACAGACGACAAAGATTAACATAACCATCAAGGTTATGTCCGCAAGTGTGTCAAATACAAGTACTCAATGAACCAAATCATGAAGGAACTTGCAGCATCAAAGATGTGGGTATTGATACTATATATACTTTTACTAAGCCAGTTGAAGATGAGTCAGAAACTTCATCTTATGACTCTGATAACTTAGACAGGAGCTCTATTTATAACAACAATTATTCAACAACACATTATGACTACTCTGTCATGAATGTTGAGATGTTGTCCACTGACCCTATTTTGTCACACCACGATATGTAGTCCAATCTGAAGTAGGTGACAATACTAGAAGTAGGTCGATTGGGTTCGGTCCACTAAATACTAACTTAAATTTTGATAATCATGTCGTGACTCTTCCTGGTCTCGAGACACATACGGAAGGTAGTCTTCTGGAACTCGACTGGTCGATCCAAAGCCATGATGATAGTACTGTGAACTCCCTTGAGCCTATTCCAACCTTATCCTTCATACATCCTGAACTGATTGATTGTACTCTTTATAACCAACCCTTGAATGTACCTACTTTTTCTAATGACTATATGTTAACCTACTATCTCAATGTAGTTGAACCCATGAACTCTTCCACTAGTGAACAAAGTGAAAACAAGACTAAAACAGATATCAAGTATCTTAGTCACAAAAATAAGAAAAATAAAAATAAGACCTGATGGCGAAAACCACATTGTGGCGGTATCAAAATCTAAAAAAGAGAAAATAAAGGACGTACCTAAAGGTGAATACCTCTCTGAGGTGCCTGAAGGTGAGATACTTGATATACTGCCAAGTCATTTTTAGGAGAGATCTTCCATATTGATCGAGCCAACTCAGCTAGTGAACATTGGGAGTCAAGAAATGCCACATATCATTCATTTAGCCCAATCACTATCAGCAGAAGAGTTAAAAATTTCAGCAACCTTTTTTGTAGAAAAGAAGATCAACTTTGCATGGACATACTCAGACATTCTAGGACTAGATCCTGATCTCATCATGCATCACCTCTCTATTACACCAAGAGTTAAACCAGTCAAGAAAAAACTCAATAAGATGCATCCTCATGTGGCACTGCTAGTCAAGGCTGAACTAGAAAAATTGCTAAAAACTAGATTTATTAGAACTATAGACTACGCAGAATGGATATCAAATATAGTACCTGTATCAAAAGCAAACAAATCTATTAGAGTTTGTACAGACTTCAGGGATCTTAACAAAGCATGTCCGAAAGACAATTTTCCATTACCCAACATTGACATGAAAGTAGATATGACTACTCGATATGAGATGTATTCATTAATGGATGGATTCTCTGGTTACAATCAAATCAAGATAGCACCTGAAGATCAAGAAAAGATAGCTTTCATGTGTGCATGGGGAACCTTTTGCTGGAATGTTATGTCATTTGGGCTAAAGAAGACAGGAGCAACTTACCAAAGAGCAGTAACCACTATCTTCCATGATATGATGCATAAAAACATGGAAGATTATGTTGATGACACCATAGTAAAGAATATGAAGAGATCTACACATATTCAAGAACTAGGCCTCATACTAGATAGAATGGAAAGATTCAAGCTTTGGTTAAATACTAAAAAGTGCGCATTTGGGGTAACATCAGGAAAATTGCTTGGTTACATAATTTCAAAAAAAGGAATTGAGGTTGACCCTGAAAGGGTCCAAGCTATAATGGAAATGCCTCCACCCAAGAACATCAGTCAAATGAGAAGTTTACAGGGTCGTCTTCAATCAATAAGGCATTTTATATCTCAGCTAGTAGACAAAGCTCAACCCTTCACAAAGGTATTAAGGAAAGGGGTTCAATACAACTGGGACAAATATTGTGAACAACATTTAAAACAAATAAAAGAATATCTTTCTAATCCACCCATATTAATGCCATCGATTCAAGGTAAGCCACTGATCCTATACATATCAGCTACATATACTTCACTAGGGGCACTTCTGGCACAACAGGATGACAATAAAAAGGAACGAGCTATCTATTACATCAGTAGAACATTGGTGTCATATGAAATGAACTACACTATAATAGAGAAAGCATGCTTGGCATTGGTATTTTCATCACAAAAATTAAGGCACTATATGTTAGCACACTCTATTAAGCTGGTAGCCAAGATTGATCCGCTCAAATATCTTCTCAGCAAAGCAACGCTTACAGGAAGACTGGCCAAATGGGTTATGGTTCTTATAGAATTTGATATTAAATATGTGGAACGTAAAGCCATCAAAGGACAGGTTATTGTAGACCAACTTTCTGATGCTCCACTTGAAGACAGTCAACCTCTGCATATAGAATTCCCAGATGAATCAATCATGCACCTTACTAAACAATCATGGAAGATGTTCTTTGATGGGTCTTTCACTCAACATGGTTCTAGTGTAGGAATACTTTTTATTACTCCTAAAAAAATATTCAATTCTGAAAGCTTACAAGATTCTCTTCCCTTGCACAAACAACATTGCAGAATATGAAGCTTTGGTAAATGGGATCAAGTTGGCCATTGAGTGGAAGAATGTTGAACTACACATCTATGGAGATTCTCAACTCATTATCAACCAAATCAATAACCTATATCAATCAAGAGATGAGAAACTGATGCCTTATAAGAAAATGGTGGATGATCTCAAGAAATACTTTACCTTCTTATCATTTTAGTAGATCCCCAAAACAACAAATAGAGCAGCCGATGCAATGGCCACTTTGGCATCTATACCACAGCTATAGGAATCTAATTTTTGCTTTGAATTCCTGGTGGAAGAGTTACATTATCCTACCTATGATTCTCCCGAGTCCCAGATGGTCTGTTCTATTATTGGACATGACTCATCTCATTATAGCCACATTTACTCTTACCTGCATGACCAACTTGTCCCTGCTAATCTTTCCTAAAATGAAAAAAGGAACCTAATTTGAAATGTGTCATGGTATGTCATCATTGCTAATGACCTATTCAAGTGAGGTTTAAATAATAATTTCCTTAGATGTCTAGAAACTGAGGAGTCCCAATGCGCATTATCCGAGGTTCATGAAGGTGTTTGTGGATCCCATTCAAATGGTCTAACTTTAGCATGAAAACTACTAAGGGTTGGATACTACTGGCCAGACATGGAGAAAGAAGCTATAAAATTTGCTAAAACCTGTGAAAAGTGTCAACTACATGGGCACCTTATCCATGCTCCTGCAAGGGATCTCATACCCTTTGTGACACACTGGCCCTTTCAAAAGTGGGCATTTGATCTAATTGGCCAAATATATCCTGCATCATCTAACAGACACAAATTTATTATCACTGCCACTAAGTACTTCACTAAGTGGGTAGAAGTGATTTCGCTCATCAAGGCAACCAACAAAAAAGTAGCTCTATTTATTCTTAATTATATCATCCGCAGGTATGGTATACCTTCATCCATTATAACTGACAATGGAGAATAGTTCAAGAACAAAGATCTAAATGAACTCTGTGAGAAATTCAAAATAAAACAACATTGGTCATCAGTATATTACCCTCAAGGTAATGGACAAGAAGAGGCATCTAACAAAAACCTATTGACTATCTTACACAGAACAGTGAACAAATCTTGGAAGGATTGGCATCTGCAGCTCAATCCTGCACTATGGGCTTATAAAAACAAGTATCAGAACACCTACTGTGGCTACACCTTTTTTTTTGGTGTATGGGTCCGAAGCAGTATTACCTATTGAAGTGGAAATACTATCTCTAAGAGTTTCTTTGCAAGGTCTTGTTACTGATGGAGAATATCGAATATCTAGATTGCAAGAGCTTGAATTGCTAGATGAGTGTCAGCAAGTGGCATTTGATCATCTCAGAGTGTATCAAAAGAGAATGTCTAGAGGATATAACAAGAAGGTTTGACAAAGAGAATTTCAGGTTGGTGACCTAGTTCTAAGAGAAAATTCTAAAAATCAACAATTTCGAGACAACAAAGAGAAGTTCGAACCCAATTGACTAGGTTCCTATATCGTTACTGCAACTTTTGGCTCTAGTGCCTATCAACTCTCAACATCAGAAGGAGAACAACTCCGTGAACCGATCAACACCATCTATCTAAAGAAATTATTCACTTAAATATTCTCTGCTCCAGCAGTCTATACATTTAAAAAGTCTTAAAGAAATCATAAAAATCAGAAAAAGTCCTGAAAAAATCATAAAAATCAGAAAAAGTCCTGAAAAAATCCTCAAAAGAAAAAAAAAAAAAAGAGAAAAAAAAGGGGAAAAAGAGAGAGAAAATGCCTTGGTGAAAACCTGGTAAACAGGCACCTTGGTAAAAAAAAAAAAAAATGAATCTCTGCTAAGCAAGTGAAAACCTGGTAAACAAGCGCCTCTTGTACTCAAGCGCTCCATCTATCAATGCAATGTTGGCATTCCCGCTTTCCTGCATATTTCCTTTTGCTTGTACATATTTCAGTCACTTTTGTGACATCCTGGTTCATTGGAAACCTCATGGCTTGAAACCGATCAATTTCCTAGTCTTAGGTAATCGACAGGAGCACATTACATGTCCTAAGTAGTATCAACCAAGTCAACCTTACGTCAGTGAAACCTGGTCGTCCACTCTGAGTCAGTTACCTGTAACCTGACTACTAAAGAGTTTTATCACTGAGTTAACAAGCAAAACAACATAACTGAAATTAATCACTAAACTATTTGAGATATGCATGGAAATTTTCTTTGTGTGTTGTCTTTTATATTGGTTTTTGATTATTATCCCTCTGACTTACTCAAGGAAGTCTATCTTGACTAAGAGGAGCAAGGATTTGGGGCATAATATTTTCTTGTTTTCTGCTTGTAGGAATGATCCCAATGATCTGGAAACATATAAATTAGTTGGGTGTCTATGATAAGAGCCTTCACATCAAGGTGAAATCAGCTCACATACCTCGACTCTGCTTATTTGAATGCTACAGGGAGGTTCCCATCATTTCTTTGTCTGTTTTGAGGGAATTTCTTTATTGTGCAATTTAGGTCCCTGCATAATCTATCCAAGGAAATGAATGAAAAAAGGGTCATTGAGGACAAGATAACTAGTATTGCACATGAAAAGCAAGGAACTCTAATCTGCCTATTGTGGTTTTTAAAATGCTCAATGATGAAAATTAAGCTTTTTAAAATCCAATGACTAGGTTTAGGTCACATTTTGCATATCATTTTGCATTTCATTCTGCATCTTGTGAATTCAAGTGATTTCGGTATGGTAACAATGATCTCCTTATTTTCAGCATGAGCACTCGAAGCTTCATCATTTCTTAGCTAAGTGGTCTCTTTTCATTATTTCTCCGATCGAGTACTTGTGTTTTGAGATGTTAGCTGCATACATAAGCATCTTATATAGATTCATACATTTCATTATTACTCATTTGCATTCATCTTATTGCATAGAAAAATAAAAAATTTGCATTACTCATTACTCATTCACATTCATTTATTTGCATATGAAAAGAAATAAACATAGATATCCATGATCATTTGCATTAAATACATCCCTACTAAAAGAAACGCATACATGTCGAATACAACATATAGAATGCATCTCAAAAATTGAATCAACACAAGTATAATGAAGTCAAATCGGATATTGTATATATATATATCGTATCAAGTCTAAGAGTACAAAATGATGTCCAATGACATGTACAAACTCCCATCGGAGAAATAATCGTATAGGCTACAAAAAAATAGGTGTGTCTACAAAAAGAATATCTAGCTCTGGGCCTCTCCCTCATCGCCTAGTGGAGGAGGTGGAGCCTAATGACTGAGATCCTAACGAGGTGCCCGAGCTCCCTCTGAATGTGCAATATACTGTGAGTAGGGTATAACTTGCTGCGCAACTGGAATTGTGACACTATATGCTACAAAGTAGTAGGCTGCCCTACTAGTCTAGTGAAGGACCTCCTCTCGCAAGGGCTCTATCTCTACTCTCATCTCTTCTCTCATCTCTAAGATCTGGTGATTGCACTCAACCCTAAGATCGGCAAGCTGTCGGTCTCGCTCCGCCAGCTAAGTCTGAGCCACTATCAACTGTGACTATAGCTCTGCTAAACGTACCCTCATCGACCATCCAACATCCATCCCTTGCTCTCTCATAGGCTCTCCACCCCAATCTCCACCTCCAGCTCCACCCTGCTCCTCTCGCCGATGACAAACCTATCTCGGAGCTACTCACTCCTCCTCAGCTCCACCCAATCTCACTCCTACATGCCCTAGGGATCCGCCCTCACCCCTCTGTTGTCCAACCCCAGCTGGAACCCTATTGCTGCTAGCACCAGGATCGCCACCTTCCTGCGTCTGAGCCTCGACTCTTTGTCCTCATCCCTATCTCTATCCTTGGCCCTGTCCTAGTGTGAGGGCATCATCCTCAATATCCTCTATGCGGGGTACTTGCTCACCTGGATCTGTAAACCTAGGAAATGGATGTTGTTGGAACCAATCTTTGTACTGGGGCAATACCCCTGCATCCGCAACATCATCCATATAGTCCCATCTAAGACACTGTAGACCAGTCAGCTCCTGCATAGCCAAAGCATAGGACAATCATGGAGACCATCCTTATCTCTCATCATCCGCATAACGCGCATAAGCTGTATACTCCTGCGACACCCCCTAAGGCCAGCCATATTGTGTCATCACCCGTGATACTACAAACCGCTCCACTATCGTCTGCGATCTGCTAATAAGAGGGTGAGTAACAAAAAGGTCCCTACGTACCAAATGACACTTTTCTCACAAAAGACTTTTTGAATTTTCAAACTTTGGAGGGTTAAAATGAATTGAAAATGACACTTTTGCCCCATATATAGCCAAAAACCTAATTTTTTAACTTGCTCCAATGGTCATGAAAATTGTACCCTTAGCTAATTTGCCCGTTCTGACTCCATTTTTGGAATCGAAATCAAAATTTGAGATCATCTTGCTAGTCAATTTCACAAAGTATGGACCACTTAGCACTTTTCATCAAAGGCTCATTCTCTCTTCTAATTGCACTCAATTTCTCATGAATCAACACTGAATCTCAATTTAATTTCTACAAATCAACTTTGTGCTCAATTTCTTATCAATCAATGCAAAATTTCCAAAAATTCCTCTGAATCAATTTGTGCTCAAAACAACTTATCATCACTAAAAATTGCCTATAATCATTATGTACCCTCGCTATCTTTCCATTTTGCTCCCGAGGGGGCATACTCGTGACCTTATGACCTTACATCTTCAATGTTGAGAAAATTTTCAAATCTTCATCAAAAGTCAAGCAAACATCTTTTTCAACTAAAGAAAATCAATCAAATCCTTATTGCTAAGGGGCATCTCATCTTCATCGCTTTATATCAAGTTGAGATCTCTCAATCATCTAAGTTGAAACAATCTCTAGGGGCATATCAGTTTTATCGCTTCATATCAAGCTAATATTGTCTTTGATTGAATTAGTCTCTTAACGTTAATCAGTTTCATCACTTTTCATCAAGTTGATTATTCGTTTAAACTCAATCAAGGGTTTAAAGAGTATCTTTGATCACACTCAATCTAAGTAGGTGTTTAGTTTTGTCACTTTGAATCAAGCTGAACAGTTTATCTTCGCTCATCGTATCTTAATCAATCAAGTTCAAGATCGATTTTTATCTTCACTCACTGTGTCTAGATCAATCAAGTTCTAGATCGGTAAGATCTGCTTCTTGATCAATCAAGTTCAAGTTCATTATATTTTGTTTTCTATCATTCCTAAGTTCAATCAAGTTCGAGAATGGTATCACTTTAATCAGACTTCATTCAGCTTTGTCGCTTCGAATCAAGCTAAACACCTCGCTTTTCATTTGGTTCGTGATCAATCAAGTTCAGAACTGGTATCTCCTAGACATCAAATTTTCTTTGAACCAACGGACTGCTCGCACATTAATTCAAAGAGGGGCAAATGTAATACCCTAAAAATGGTCATCTAAACCATGAGCCCCTAATCTCGACAACATCACCAAGGTCCTAACCAAAGGCAATTAAATCAATCTTGAGCACACAATTAATTTCTTAAATCATCAATGTCACATGGCAAAATTAATCAACCAATATTAATTAAATATTTATTTAATTAATTGATCATTCCAAGTAAATCATTTTAAACAATTATCTTATTTATTTTATTAAATATCCTAGCATATTTAATTAAATAAATCAATTTGCCATAAATCTTCAAAAAATGAATTAATTGACCAAGAAAGAATTAAAAATTGAGAAAAGAAATCAATTGGAGATAATCTTGAAAAATAAATTAAAAATTGATAAATAATCTCAGAGAAAGCAATTAAAACAATTAAAAATTAAAATTGAATGAAATAGAGAATAAATCAGTTTTTTTTTATTTTATCTTAATTTTAGTTCAATTTCCTTTAAAACTGAGAAAAGCATCCAATCACATCAATTCACCTGGATTGTGCTTCCTCTTGGAAAATCTTGACTGCTCATCATCATTCAATCTCAGCCTTTGGTTTCTTTCTGAATTTTCTATAAATTTAGGCTCTCATCTCTCATTCAAAAATCCTGGAGAATATATTGTTATTATGTTGTTTTTGCTTTAGGTTCAATAATATTTGTGCATTGAGATTTTGCATATTAGTTATTGCATACATATTTAGATCATTTATCTCATTTATTTCTTAAATCATGTTAGATTAATCTTGCATTCATCTAGCTTAATCCATGCTCATATAGATTAAAAATCCTTCGTTTAGGTGTTGTCTAGTCACTGGATAGCTTGGCAATCTGAGAGAAATCTAAAATCGCATCTACTAGAAGGCAATGGGTCGATTTGTTATGGTTTTATTATTCATGATTATATCTATCTAACCATGCATGTAATGACTTAATTGAAGTGTTGTGTATTCCAGATACAGATACAGGTCCAATTTTCACACACATAGTCCCAACTCCCAAGCACGCTCTAGGGCATAGAGAATCACAAATCCCTGCATAAAATTATTAGACTGCCACCCTTTATGCACTGAAAAGAAGAAAACCACTTCCCCCATACTATTCCTACCAACACCACCAACTCTAGTAGGGCCTGGGTTACCCCTAGAGGAGCCATCGATGTTAATCTTGATAAACGCATCCTGAGGGGGTATCCACCTTCCCACCATTTGAACCTTCTTCATATCATGTCGACCTCTCCTGACACAATCTGAAGTGGGAGACAACTCCTGTAGACCAAACCTACTCACAATATCCACTTCATCTCTACCCAGAGTAAAATTCACCTCACATTTAGCTTCCATCATCTCCCGAATCATAACAATGATTCTATTCCACACTTGTTGAACTAACAATCTAACCTCATGAAAGATCCTCCTGTTCCTCTTGAGCCATATCTGCCACAAAATGAAAATGGGCACAATATAGTAGACAGTCTGGAGGAAGGAGGACAAGATAGGAGATCTTCCCAAACTACTCCAAAACTCCACCAGAGAATTCGTGTGAACACAAGGATGCTTCCACACCCCCCACTAGTAATGCCAAATAAGAAAAGAGAAGGGGCATCTGAAGAACAGGTGTGAGGAATCTTCCTCCCCATTACCACACAAAACACAAATAGAAGGCCTCAAGAATCCACGCTTGTGGATATTTTCTCAAGTCAGGCATCTATTCAAAGCCAAAGTCCAAGCAAAGCAGTTACACTTCGACCAAGAAAAAATATTCCACACCTGTTTCCACCAGTGCACCTCTCTTCCCTCTAGTCTTTGGTTCAACAGTTCCCGGTATCCACTAGCCATAGTAAAGATGCCCTTAGGATTTGGACACCAAGAAATTACATCCCTACCCTTGAGGGAAATACAGTGTCTACTCACCAAAATACCATGCAACTCAGTACACTCTTCCTCCATCCCAACAATTGACCACTCATTAGGAGCCTTCCACTACTCCAAATCCAACCGCCCACACCTATAAACAACCTTGAAGTCACTCACCCTTGACCACCCTACCTCCAAAAACCTCTGGCATAGATTCCCAAGGTTAGGAAACTAAACAAGGATGGGGGGTATCCATCCCAAGAGTCATTCCAGAAAAAGGACCTCTTCCCCCCTCCTGCAAATCCAAAAGAGTCCTGCCTTAATGAGAGAAGCCCCCCTCTTGAGAGTACACCAGATCATTGAGCCTTTTCCCTCAAGCAAATATCTAGGGATTTCCTCCATTGGGATCCTCTGCATATATTTGTTGGCCAAAATCCTAGCCCAGCCTCGATCCTGCTCAACACACAACCTCCAGTACAATTTAGCCACCAGAGTTTCCCCAAATAAAATAGATTGCCTTAAACCAAGTCCCCCCTGACTACTTCGGGCTACACACCAAGTCCCAATTTACAAGACTCCATTTGGAAGAGGAAAGATTGCCTTCCCATAAGAATTGTCTAGCCAGAGAGTCCAAACCCTTCAAGAACCACTTAGGAGCCACTTGTAGCATGCATCGATAAATCGGAAGAGCCTAAACCACCGACTGAATCAATTGAACCCTCCCAGCAAAGGATAACCATCTATCAATCCAGTGTTCAACCTTCGTACAAAATTTATCCAAGATGCCCTACCATGACTCCCTAGGAGGGTTACCAGGAGAAATAGGAATACCCAAATAAGTTAGGGGCAATAAACCAACTTGGAATCTCAAGATAAGAGAAATCCTCCTTTGAATAGTTCCAGGAGTGTTGAAGAAGAGGATAGAAGATTTATCCTCATTGATCAACTAGCCCAAGGCCGTAAGATAAACATCCAAAACCTTACGCAGATTAGTAGCTTCTCTAATCTGAGCAAGTCCCATAAGGGTTGTGTCATCAACAAACTGCAAATGAGACTGCGGCTACAAGTCATTACCCCAAATTCAACCTTGAATAATACCCAAACCCACATTATTCTTAATCAACCTCCCTAGACCCTCAGCCAAAAGAATGAATAAATAAGGGGAGAGAGGGTCCCCCTGATGAAGACCCTTAGAAGCACCAAACAACTCAGTATGATCTCCATTGATTAGCACAGAGAAAGAAGTAGATGTAACACAACTCATAACCCATTGGATCCATTCATCAGCATAGCCAAAATCCCTGAGGATCATCTGGAGGAAGGACCACCAAACTTTATCATAAGCCTTAGCCATATCCAGCTTGATAAACATAGCTTTTTCCTTGGAGGTTTCCATAGAATGAATGGTCTCCATAGCAATGACCACACCATCCAAAATTTGGCGCCCTTCCACAAACCCACTCTGCTCCTCAGAGATAACATCCCCCAGACACTTCTTCAACCTATCCGCTATCAGCTTAGAGATGATCTTATAAATCACATTGCAGATAGAGATAGGGTGGAACTGGCCTAACCAGTCAGCCCCATCACACTTGGGGATTAGAGCAATGAAAGTTGCATTCAAAGCTCAAAGCATCTACTTAGTCCTCTGGGACTCCTACACTACTTCCAGTAAGTCTAGTTTGATAATATCCTAGAAATCTTGAAAGAATTCAACCCGGAAACCATCCGGTCTAGGAGATATTCCTTTCCTCATGTGAAAAACAATCCTCTCAAGTTCTTCTAGAAAAATAGGACCCAAAAGTTTCTCATTCATCTCCCCAGTGATAAGAGAAGGAATGCAAGCAAGAACCTGATTCTCCTCCACTGATTCCCCTTGAGAGTCTTCATTGAAGAGGGACCAAAAATACTATAATGACTCCCTAGAGATCTCCTGCAAGGATAAACACTGTTCACCTCTATCATTGACCAGAAAAGGGATGGAATTTCTATGTCTTCTTGCTTTCACTGAGTTGAATAAGAAAGAAGTGTTCTTATCCCCTGCTTGAAGCCAATCAATACAAGCTCTTTTTTTCTAGTATATTTCTTCCTTAAGCTCCCATTCCTCTACAACCTTGACAGCCCTATCTTCCTCCCTAAGAAAGGCCTCAGACAAACCATGCTCTCTGATGTCACTGGTGATGCCATTTAGCATAATTTGAGCAGATTTCTTAGCATGAAAAAATTTCCCAAAACAATGACGGTTCCACTATTTAAGCTAAAACTTAACAAATTGCAGTTGCTTGGCAAAAGTGTACATAAAAGTGCCAAAGGCCGACCTCCCTTTCCTTTACCACTCCACTACAAGAACCTGCAAAGAAGGATCCTGAAGCCACATAAGTTGGAATTTGAATGAAGGAGAGCGAGCGACCCGAGCCAAAGAATAAACCAGCTTGATAGGCCAGTGGTCTGACCCTCTCCAGTCAAGAATCTTAGAACTTGTGGACCACCCCGCACCAATCCAAAAACTAGAAACCAGAAAATGATCCAACCTCTCTGCAATCCAATACTCCCCCACCCTCCTATTGTTCCAAGTGAACAAACCATTACCAGGCTTAATGTCAACATGATGAAATGATGATATACTATCCTGAAAAAGGAAAGAAGAAGGTTCCAATCACATAACACCCCCCTTCGTCTCACTCAACTCAAGGATGGCATTGAAATCTCCCACCATAATCCAAGGATGAAAATGGACCAGCCTTCACATACAAGAAATATCAGACCATAGGTTCTGCTTACCTTGAAGATCAGTAGGGGCATAGATGTTAGAAAACAAGATGAATTCACAAGTCTCAAGACTAGAGACAATCTTAGATAATGAAGATCTGGAGGCAACCCACTAGACAGGGTGAAACCTGAAAGGGTTCCAAAGACAAGCCACCCCTCTAGAGGAACCAGCTGCCCTAATACACTGACACTCGCCTCGCCCCCAATGCTTCGGCACCAGACCCATCATACTCTCCATCGAAAGTTTAGTTTCTTGCAAGAATAGGACATCAGGTGAATGATTCCTAATCAATTCCTGAACAACTTTTTGTCTAGAGCCACTGTTCAAGCCCCTCACATTCCATGAAAGAACAATCATTTTGGAGGATTGGAAAAGTGAGAATCCAGAGTCTTTACTGACCCTGACTCAACCAAATTCTCCCCCATCAATTTGATCTTATCCAAATCCTTCTTTCTGCCAACCTTTGAGTTATTCTCCAAAGCACTTTTCTTAATATCTTTCTGATGTAGACCCAGGTGAACGAAGGACTTATTACTTTTACCCCCAGCTGGTTCCAATTTTAGAGCTATTGAAGAACCCTCCCCCCCAACCAAATTCACCTCCAAACCATAAGTGAGTCCCAACTGGACCCCTACTTGCTGATCCATCTCCATTTGTTGGTTGCCAACCACTTGTAGAGCCTGGGAAAAGTCCTCAATCACTCTTTCTGGAGCCCCCCCTAATGCACCTTGGTCCAAAGGGGTTAACCTTGGGTTCACCTCCTGCTGGCTAAGGTCATCCAAGGCCTCAAATCTGTTAAAGGTATCCTCCTCTTGTCCCTCCTGTAAGGACCTCTTTTGTCCTGAATTCCTGTTCTTTGTCTTAACTAAGATAAAACCATTAGCACCCACAACCTTGACCGACATAGCAGCTTTTCCTTTATCAGCCCCATCTAGGCAGTGGGTCGACATCTGAGGTTGGCGCACCACCGGTTTATATCTAGGGCACTTGCGCTGTAAATGACCATACTCATGACACAGACGACACCAAAATGGTAAAGTCTCATAATCTAATTGTTGAACCCAAGAATAAGAGCCCACACACATATCTATAACATCTGGTAAAGGTTTACTAAGATCAATTTCAACATAGATACGCGCAAAGGTCATTACCTTTCTCCCCAGGGTTTGTGTTGAAGAGGCCCACTGGCTTCCCAAGTAGTGTAGCAAGCATCTGAAGCACATCCTCTCGACAACATTCCACTAGAAAGCGTGGTAAATGAACCCACACTGGAACCCTATTCGGGAGCTCCTCCGAAAGGTTAAACCCTGCATGCCAAGGTTTGATGAATAACCCCACCTAGTTGTAAAAATATGGGCCTCCTTTAAAAACCCTATTGGGATCCTCCATGCAATTGAAAGTAACCATGAAGTAGTTGTTTTCTAGTAGCATAATCTCCATTTCCCCTTCCGATGCCCAAGTCCTCTGCGCCCAGTTTTCCAAAAACAACAAAGAAACCCTCATTCCCAAAAACTTGTAGTAAAGTGAGTGTTTTGAAAAGTACTCAACGTCTTTAGCTATCATCTTTGGAATAATAACCAGCCTCGGCCTCTCACTGCATCTCTCTAGACAACCATTAATCTTCATAATGCGAGAGCTACCAACACTACCAGACCCTGAATCTGAAGAAAAAAGATTATTGTTAAAAGTCTTCATGCTCTGGGTTGGAGATTTTGATCCCACCGCAACACGCAAATCCATTGCGGGAGGTACCTTCAAGGCCTCACCACCAATACTCGACATTAGATCGTAAAAAAAGATAAGGAACCCACACCCCAAAGGGGCTCTCTAGAATGCACGACACCTAAGACCCCACCCCTCCCAAGCACCACCAGGATGAAGATTCAACCATAGCCCCCAGCCCCACTAGAAACCCTCAGCCTGCAAAAAAAAAGAACCCCAATCGCGCAACCTACTCCCCTCCTGCAAACCATCACTCTACTCCCCACACCCTCGGCCTCTCCTTGCCCTACACAATCCTCCACTGCCCACCCTCAACACCCTGCATGCACAACCACTTATGAACTAGGACATTGGTGCCCTAGCTCGACCCTCTGCAACCTCCTGCACGCATGACGAAATCCGATCCTAGATCTATGAATTCTTGAATTTTTGTTTGTAAATTATTAATTATTTTAAATATTAATTAATTATATTAGCATATGTATTATATTTTATTTTATTTTTATTTCCATTAAAAATATAATAAGAATAAAAGTAATAAAATTTCACCACTGCTACATAAAAAGGAGGTTTAAGACAATTTTTAAAGACAAAATAATTATTTTCTTAAACAATTAAATTATTATTTAAATTATCTTAAATTAAAAATTAAAATTATTTTGATTTCCTTAAATAAAAAATAAAGATAGAAAAACTTGAATTTTATCATATTGAGCTGCTAATTAAGGACAAATGAATGGCGCCAAGTGGATTTTTGTCTAAAAAACATTTAGCATATCAAGCAGAAAATGAATGGTGCCAAGTTTTTCATCTCCAGGTGGTAGCTTATTCATAGAATATCCACTTTCATCTCGTGTCTACCTTTGTCTCCAACTGCTACAAGGCCTATGAGTATGTATTCATCTTGCCTCTAACATTTAATGTATTGTTTGCTCTTGGTTTTGCCTTGTTTAATTTTGAAGCAATAGTCGCAACAAGGGTAGTGTTCCTATTGATAAATATAGAGATGCATTCATATATAGTCAACTAATTTTGCATGATTATCAAATTATTGATTGGATTCCAAGAGCTTAGATGTCGGATAGAAATTATTTCATGACAAGAGAGACTCCCAAATGTTCCAAAAATGAAAGTTTTGGGATTCAAATTGCTGCTAATATATAGGCATATCTATAAAGTATCTTCTTTCAAGTCAAATCTACTTTAAGTGTCCAAAATTTCTCTACTATTATTGAAAGGAAATACAAGAGCAAGGAAATAAAAATGAAATCCAAGTAAGTTTATTGATGAAGTAAATATACCAAGAGAAATACAAAAAACCTTAGAGAAATCACCCAAATGTGAAGAAGGAGGCATAAGAACTTTTGAAAGGGGAAAAGAAAAGAAAAACCCCTTGTGATATTATGAATGAGGCAATGCCTAAAATGAGAGAGAGAGAGAGCAAGAAGCTCTTTACAATAATGTCATTTTTTTAAGAAGAAATGAGAGAGGAGACATCTCTTAAATAGAGATGAGGAGAGGAGTTACAAAGTAACTTCCAAATCTATGAATGCCACCATTCATAAAATGTGTGTGCCATGTGTCCACATCCTCTTATGGAGGAAATCTAATATTCCTTAATAAAGGAAAATAAAAGAAATGACTTGTCCTCACACATGTACTAGAGGATAAATTACATGTAGGAATTCCAAAGGAATATCCTAAACAAAATACAAATAAACCTAAGTCAAGTAAAGATTAAATATTCTAACACCCCCCCTTAAGCTTTACTTGGGGAGTTTACATCAAACCCTTCAATGGGTTGCAATCCAAGATTTTTACAATGAAATTGGAACTTTTCTTTACAAAGTGGTTTGGTCAAAATATCTGCAACTTGGTCTTCCCCCTTGCAATAGAGGAGTGAAACTTGCTTGTCGTCAATTTGTTCTCTAATAAAGTGGTGTTGGAGAGAAATGTGTTTTGTCCTTGCATGGAAAACTGGTTTTTTAGCCAAGGCAATGGCACTTTGGTTGTCACAATACAATTGAGTTGGTTCGTGTTGAGGTAGACCCAAATCTTCAAGTAGTCTTCTAAGCCACAAGACTTCTTTGGAAGCATTAGTGCATCCTTTGTACTCAGCTTCAGTGGATCCAAGAGAGGTAGATTGTTGCTTTTTACTATTCCAAGAAATTGCTCCTGAACAAACAAAAAAACAATAACCACAAGTAGATTTCTCATCATTGGGATCCCCACCTAGATCGGAATCAGTAAATCCTTTTAAAGTAAAATTAGAATTTGCATCATAAAACAAACCTACATTAATAGTTCCTTTAATATATCTTAATATTCTTTTAGCAACTTTAAAGTGTGTTTGTTGAGGTTTAGACATGAATCTTGAAACCAAACCAACACTGTAAGCAATATCCGACCTAGTAAGAGTTAAATAATTCAAACTTCCAACTAATTGTCTATACAAAGTAGGATCAACAAGAGGAGTTTGCATATCAAGCATTAACTTAGTGCCTAATTCAATAGGGATTGAAACATGGTGAGCATCATTCATGTTAAACTTATCTATGAGATCTTGAGCATATTTACTTTGAGATAAGAAAATTCCTTTAGAGGTCTGCCAAATTTGCATTCCTAAGAAATAATGTAAAAGACCTAAATCAATCATTTGAAATTTTTGATTAAGTTGAAACTTAATATCAGAAATCAAAGTATTGGAACTTGAAGTAAGAATCAAATCATCTACATACAAGATAATAATGATAATATCATCTTCACTATGTTTAATATACAAGTTAGGATCATTTTTACTTCTAATAAAGCCTTGAGAAAGA
The DNA here is from genome assembly GCF_030272615.1 of Cryptomeria japonica. Lineage (NCBI taxonomy): Eukaryota > Viridiplantae > Streptophyta > Pinopsida > Cupressales > Cupressaceae > Cryptomeria > Cryptomeria japonica. The sequence continues at coordinate 453,465,535 of NC_081411.1, read as the reverse complement.
AAGAATGCATTAATCTTTGAATACCACTCCCTAGGAGATTGCTTTAATCCATAAATTGATTTTTTTAATTTACAAACTAAGTGTGCATTACCTTCTTTAATAAAACCAGGAGGTTGAGACATATAAATTTCCTCAGGTAAATCACCATTAAGAAAAGCACTTTTAACATCCATTCAGTGAATAGGCCAATTCATTCTAGAAGCTAAAGCAAACACAAGTTTGATTGTAAACATTTTAGCAATAGGAGCAAAAGTTTCAGTATAATCTAAGCCTTCAATTTGAGAAAAACCTCTAGCAACTAATCTAGCTTTAAATTTACTAACTTGATTATTAGCATTCAATTTGGTTTTATAAAGCCACTTGCAAGAAACAAGATTTTTACCATGAGGCAAGGGAACTAAATCCCAAGTTTGGTTAGAAATTAAAGTATCATATTCTTCCTTCATTGCTTTTTGCCAATGTGGTTGATTTTTAGCTTGATAAAATGTTTTAGGATCATTATAATTCATAATAGTAGTCATTAAAGCATAATTACAATAATTAACTCTTCTAGCTTGAAGTCTATCCATTCTAGCTAAGTATTCATCACTATCTTGAATTAAAGATTTAAACCATTTAGGTCTTCTTTTAGAAGTAATGGATTCATCACTAGAAGAAGAGTCATGAGGAGTAGAGTTATTATTATCATCATCACTATCACTAGAAGGAATAGAAAGAGATGCATTAGGAGTAGGGTTAAGAGAAGGAGGTTGGTCCTCCACAAGCACAACTTTGCTTTGAGAAAGTTCATCATCCTCCACTTTAGAACAATCATGAATGCCTTTTTCTGCAATACAAACATCTCTTGCAACTTTTACCTTGTTAGTAATAGGATTGTAAACTCTATAACCTTTAGTATTTTCATCATAACCAACAAAAATAAAAGGAGAAGATTTAGCATCTAATTTTTTCCTTTTCTCCTTAGGTTTGTGAACATAAGCTATGGAACCAAAAACTCTTAAATTCTGCAAATTGGGCTTTCTACCAGACCAAGCTTCTTCAGGAGTTTTATCCTTTAAGGCTTTGGTGGGTGTTCTATTAATTAAATAAGTTGCACAAGCCATAGCTTCAGCCCAAAACTTGTAATCCATATTTTTTGCATGCAATAAACATCTAGCCATTTCAACAATTGTCCTATGCTTCCATTCCGCCACACCATTTTGTTGTGGTGTATAAGGAACGGTAAGCTCATGTTTAATTCCAAAAGATTTCAAATAAGCATTAAATGCATTATTAACATATTCTCTTCCATTGTCAGTACATAGAATCTTAGTTTTAGAACCAGATTGCCTTTCTACAAACATATGAAATTTAGTAAACACATCAAGCACTTGATCCTTACTATGAAGGAAATATATCCATGTTCTCCTTGAAAAATCATCAACAAAGGTAAGTGCATACCTTGAACCTTGGATGGAGGGATTCTCCATGGGACCCAAGAGATCACTATGAACTAAATGCAATTTAGTATATGCCCTCCAAGATTGACCATGAGGAAAGGGTTCCCTATGCATCTTACCACTCATGCAACCATTGCAAACAATTTGAGAAGGAACAATAGTAGGCAATCCATCAACCATATTTGCATTTTGCATCAATGAAATATAATCAAAATTGAGATGGCCAAGTCTTTCATGCCATATAGTAAAATCAACAGTAGTAAGCAAAGAATACTTTGGAGGAGCAAATTCATAGAACTTGAATAAGTTATCACTATCCATTTTAGTAGTAGCAATAACATGATTAGTTTTTGGATCAATGATATAACATATGCCCCTATAAAAGTTAATCTTATAATCTTGACAAAGTTTAGGAACTGAAATCAAATTTGATTTTAATTCAGGAACATAAAGAACATCATGTAATTCCCCATTAGGAACATTCACATCACCAATAGCTTCAACTTTGCAACTATGATTATTAGCTAATTGAACAGGAATATTAGAAGTATCAGGATGCAAAGATTCAAAACATTCTTTATGAGAAGTAACATACTGAGATGCACCAGAATCAATAATCCACTCAAGTGGTTGAGAAACTTTATAAGTACATGTAAATGCATGACGAGATGAATTACCATTATTATTACCTTTCTTATAATGAGGTTTATGTTGTTGATTATTTTGATTATTTTGGTTCATGGGCTTTTTACCATTTTGCTTCTTAAAACAATTATTAGTAATATGTCCATCTTTCCCACAATATGTGCAATGGGGTCTTGTTTGAGAATTATTCCTTTGATTGTTGTACGAATTATTATGATTATTATTATGAGAATTATTATGATAGGATTTAGAATGAGATTGATAATTAGAAGATTTGTGATTATTATTATGATTATGATTATTATTATTATTGGATCTAAAATTATTATTATGATTTTTGTTTTTAGACATAAAAGCATGTTCACTACTTTTAAGAGTACCAAATTGAATTAATTTAGCTTCCTCTTGATGTAATAGATTACGAAAAATATCATAAGTTAATTGAGTAGCTAAGCTAGGAATAGCAAGTTGAGCATGAATATTCGTAATAAATTGTTGAAATTGACGAGGAAGACATTTTTTTAGAATAAGATGAATTAAACGTAAATCAGCTAGAGTAACTCCTAAACCAGTTAATTGACTATTAACAGAATCAAACTTTAATAAGAATTCATCCATGGTTTTAAAATCTGTATACCTGAGATCTTCAAGTTGATCTTGAAGCTGAATTTTTTGGGATTCATTTGAGCTATCATAAGTTGTTTTTAAAATTTCTCAAGCTTCATATGCTTTTGTACAATTTCCAATTAAAACATACAAATCGGGAACCATTGAAATACCAATTAAACCAAGTGCTTCCTCATTTTGAGCCTTCCATCTATCTTGGTCGGCTTGAGGAGCAGTTGAAGCGGGCTCTGAGGTTTTATCAGTAGCAATATCCAAAAGGTGTTTGAAACGAAAAATAAACGAGATATGTGTTTTCCATGAATGATAATTCGAACTATTTAATTTAATTTCCAGAATTAAAATAGACATGTTTGCAAAATAATGATTAGGAAAAAAACCACCCCTTTGAAAAAATGAAATTACTTCCTTGATTAAAATTAAAAAAATTATTAATCAAAAAAATATTTTTTTTAAATCCTTAATAATGAATTTCAATTATTTTTAAAAATAATCTTAATTTTATTTAAACAAACTTTATTTTAAAACTTTTAATCTTAATAATAAAATTAAACAATTTTATATTAGAAACTTTTTATATTTTAAAAAAACTAAATTAAACTAAACTTTTAAATAAAGTTTACTTAATGTAGAAGAAATTAGACTTTACTTTAATGAAATATTACTTTACGTTTATACGTGAAAATGAATAAAGAAGGGTATTAAAAAAATAGAACTTAAAAATTATAAAACTTTGAAAAGAAGAGAAGTTTCGACCTATTAAAACGTTGAAATAAATCTTAAGACTTCATCATGTAACAAATTTTATATAGGCTGAATAAAGAATGAGTAGAGGCGTTTCAAATATAAACCACGATGTAGGCTAAAGAGTGTGCAGGAGAGTGTATGGAATAAAGAAAAAATGAGAGACGTTACATGCAGGTGAAATATGCAGAGGCGTTACGGAAGATGATAATGGCTATTTACGCTAACATCAAATTGGCAAAGGAGAATACGTAGTCCAGAAACCCCCACAGGTTAGTGATAATATGTAGAAATAAGAATATGATTGAAACAACTAATTTATTCATATAAAATGGAATGTATGTTGACAATGAATTATCTGCAATAATATTAGTTTAAATGAAATGTAAATGCAAGCAAAAGGAGTTAGAACACAGAGATGTAAACACAGAGGTAGATATATAACAATATGAAATTCTTAGTAACCAAATTCTGCAAGCAAGATTAGAGAACTTTTGAGATATTTTTAAGATGAGCCTGCAAACAAATAGAAAAGGTAATTTAATAATAAATCAGTTTTGGCGGAAAGCCTTCCAAAACAAGTTAGATAATATGGGTTTGGCAGCAAGCCGACCAAACAGAAGCCACAACTTTAAACCAAAAAGAAAAAACTTTGGCGGGAAGCCTTCCAAAGTATTTATTTTTTAATTAAAAAAAACTAGAGTAGAAGATTAAACTTGCAAGCAAACTTGTTAACAAGTTTGAAAAAAAAAATTTAAATCTGAAATAAGAAACTTGCACAGTAGAAAATATAAGAGAAAGAACTTCTTCTCCTCTCAAGAATGCCTCCAAGAAGGTGAAATCCACAGAATGGTAACCTTCATCAATGGAAACTTAAAACAAGGATTAGAAACCTGCTCTGATACCATGAAAGGAAATACAAAAGCAAGGAAAGAAAAATGAAATCCAAGTAAGTTTATTGATGAAGTAAATGTTACCAAGAGAAATGCAAAAAACCTTGGAGCAATCACCCAAATGTGAAGAAGGAGGCACAAGAACTTTTGAAAGGGGAAAAGCAAAGAAAAACCCCTTGTGATATTATGAATGAGGCAATGCCTAAAATGAGAGAGAGAGAGAGAGAGAGAGAGAGAGAGCAAGAAGGTCTTTACAATAATGCCATTTTTTTAAGAAGAAATGAGAGAGGAGACATCTCTTAAATAGAGATGAGGAGAGGAGTTACAAAGTAACTCCCAAATCTATGAATGCCACCATTCATAAAATGTGTGTGCCATGTGTCCACATCCTCTTATGGAGGAAATCTAATATTCCTTAATAAAGGAAAATAAAAGAAATGACTTGTCCTCACACATGTACTAGAGGACAAATTACATGTAGGAATTCCAAAGGAATATCCTAAACAAAATACAAATAAACCTAAGTCAAGTAAAGATTAAATATTCTAACAATTATCATCAAAATTGCTCTCATCTTTTGAGGTTTGCATCCATTGCCCATGATTGTCCTAACTTTTTGACAGGGTTTTTGCTTTGATAGTGCTTCTATATTACTGTTCTAGGTCATTTACTTGTCCTTCTTCACTATACTTTCATGATTGGATTATCTTTGTGTAACCTTGAGGGTTTTGATCTTCATTATTATTCCCTTAGACTAATCATTGTCACTTTGCAAGGTTATTAGACCCTTCAAGTGACTGTATCTTTGTCTTCAGAACTGTCTTTTGTGGCTTTATAACCTTTTTTAGGATTTAATGCATTGTGTTCTTTTGATTCAATCACAGTATCTTTTGCAATGCATGCTTTGATAGGCCTCATGATTGAATATCTCTACCCTTTTGATGGATTTTCTAACAAACCTTCATTCATTCCTATCTGTGCTAGGGTTGCAATGGTTTGTCTTGAATGCTACTACAATTTTTCATGAAAGCATTAATGTCTTCTAGCAGTGACTCTTGATTGTGAGAACCTGGCCCGTTGTCTTCTAAAAGTTGTGACTATTCGAAAGATTTTATTTTTTTATTATCATTGAAAGACTTTTTTAAAGCTCTTTGTCACTTGATTGTGAAAATTGAGACAAAACCTCTTGACTGCAAGAATACCCTTTTCTAACATATCACTATCATTTTGATACTTTTTTCCATTGTGTTTGATTCAAACATCATATTGTCTTGTAGCATCTCTAACTCTTGACCTTGAAAGGATCCTTAGCCTACCATACTCTTCATGTTAAACTCTATATCCATATTCACCCCAAAGTGGTTAGAACCCCTGGTATCTTTTGACCTTAAACTACTAAGGCCTTAATAAGCATAGGTAGCTCCTTTTGGAATGTTTGTTCTTACAAAGGAAACAAGAACTCAACCAACCCAAATCAATAGTTTTACAAGTAAAAATAGTCTTATGTAGCTGAGAGGAAAGAGATCTAGGGAAGAAAGTAGAAGGTTTTGAAAAAATCAGTACACTATCATTCATTTGAGTCAAGGAATATCTCATGTATTCAACTTATGGTTGTAATAATAACCATGACCCATTTCATCATTATTTTGTAGGCAAATAAACAAAGTCATCGACCTCTCCTCTCTGCTTATATACAAAATGGTGAATAAAAACCACTTCATATTTAATTTTCAAACTTTTCAACTCGTGTCATGTTTTATACAAAGATGCAAACAAAATTGTCACGTATATTACTGTCAGTAACGACCCCTTCACTATCTTGTGCTGAATGAAAATCCTTCAACTAAAATATATCACTATAGCCACCATTACCAACTTCATGCATTCATATTTCTTCACCTGCTTATGAAGCAAAGAGGATGGCTCCTTGCACTCATCGAGCCTCAAAAAAATGTGACACCTTTGTTCAACAAGGGTTGATACTCTACAATAGGATGCCTATCATTCATGGGTTCAAGCTAGTTACTTTCATGCTCAATTAAAATATGATCAAAACTTTTTGTACTTTTGCCACCATCATAATACCATTTTGCTATTGTAAACTTCATACATCCTCATGCTACGTTGGCAATTCATCAGACTCTTCAATTTATTCACTCTTTATATGGTAGTGACTACCTTTAACTTATGAACCTTCAAACAAATCATCATAACGGCCCCTTCACTATCTTGTGTTGAATGAAAATCCTTCAACTGGATTGCATTGCATAAGAATTTGGTGTGAATCTTTCATTCTTTCCTTGATTTGCCATTTTTTATTGTTCCACCCTACGATCTTGTATTTGAGGTATGTAAAATAGTTGCTCTATAGAGTTTTTTTTATCTCTCTGCATTCTTTTGGTTGCCTTCATTTAAACTATGTAATGGTTTCATGATTTCAAAAAATAAAGATTTTAGGAACAAGATTTGATATGCATATATTTCTTATATACCAAGACAACAATTGAATGTTGGGGGTGTAATGGATATTTTAATACAAACATTTAAAATATAGAAACCCTTGCTATTAAATCTTAGAACTGATGCCAACACCAAGAAGTAGGGCTATTTTAGAGATTTTGGAAGTAACTACACATCAAATTTTTGGTGCCTTTGAAAAGAAAGTGGTATGATGAAATCTTTGGGCATAAAATAGATGGAATGCACTCCATACTACTGCTGCACAATATTTTGGTCGATGGGATTTTTAAAATAGTAAAGGAAGGTGTATGGAACAACTAAATCCTTATCATTATAAACAATGAATATTTTAAGATATTTTTATGATGTGAAAGTTGACAATATTTTATGAAAGGTTCCTAAATGAATACACTTTAAACTAATTTTAGCAATGACTATCGTTTATATTCATATCAATTGGACCTAATTTCCATTTAACTTTTCTATATAATCAAATAACTCTTATTTAAAATATATAGTTTAAATTAACCATTATTTGACTATTATATCAAAGTATATTGGAAACATATGATAGTGTCATTTTGATTAAGGATACATATTCTTGATTATATTGTCTGGCTTCTGCAGTTTTTGAGATGTTAACTTGTAGTGTTCTTTGGTACTAAAAGATTGAATCTATTACTATGTATTGGTTGTTGCATTTATTAAGCTAAGATTCTTGGCTTATTATTGCTCTCTGTCATTGATTTTGGCTTATTATTGTCCATAATCTTTGGATTTGACCGTATCATAGTTTGTTGCAGATAACACACTATCTTATCCCAAGTCTCACTATTGTTCTTTGATAAAAGAGTACCTTGAATGTGCCATAATCAAATATCACTAGTTACTTGAATGTGCCTTGAATGTGTCATCATTGAATATCACTAGTTACTTGAATGTGCCTTGAATGTGTCATCATTGAATATCACTAGTTATGTTTGTTATTCTCATGGACAAATATTGAAGCACTTTCATGGGCAATAAAGCTTGTTTGGATAGGACTTGGAGACTTTTCAAAAGGCGGGCAAGGAATTCAGAGTTTGATGCAACGTATTCAAAGTCAACGAGGCCCTCTATAACAAATTCAAAGGTAACCTGAAACCCTCATTTCTGAAAGTCAAAAACCTCTTAATGTCTCCTATTTAGATCTCAAGTCTTTTATGCAATTTTTTATTAGGCACTCAAATCTCAATCTTATTTGTTTTGGGCCCTTTCTTGGAAAATATGAAAATCAATTGCTTTTTCAGTGATTCAAGTGAATTCTTTTGGGATTAAGAGGATATATATTATTATATTCGTCCATTTAGATAATTTCTTTTAGATTTTCATGGATCCTATTGGTTCCCAAATCAACAAATTGGAAAGTTATAAGGTTATACCAAATCCTATCTTCAAACCCTCCAACTGATTTGGCCAACTTACAGAGTGTTCCTTTAGGATTATTCACTCCCTGCACTTCAGGTTCTCTAGGACCTAGGCGGGTATACCTCTTCACCAACTGATTCTTCAAGATGATTTTTTTTATAGTAGATTGTGCCTCTCTACTATATTCTAATTTTGATTCTTTATCTCAAAATGATATCTCTTTTCTAAGATAAAATTATTTAGCTTCTTTTATTTATCCCCACTTCCTATTTTTGTTTCCTTCTTATATATTCAAACTAAAATTGAAAAATGTAAATATTTGAATTGATTAAATGTAACTTAATGATTGATCAGTGCCTTCCTCCTCTTGGGCTAAAGATTCACTAATTCCTAGAATCTCACGTATAACTCCTGTGAGACAATTTTTGAATCCACTGCTAGAATGGATCTATTAACTATTCCAACTTCCAATAATACTCCACTATTTTCTTGTCACAATAATTAATCTAACTAAGTTTAAATTTTACTTAGAAATACTAGCATTTTGTAAAGTGCATAGCTTTCGTCTTCTTTCCATTAATCATCCACAAAATAACTAGCACTTGCACCAAACAAAGTGCAATGGTTATGTCGATAGTAAGATATATAAAATGAGCTTTCAATATTGTATAAATTTATGTATTAAACAAAAATATCATGATTATGTAGTATTTGAATTTCTTTGCATCAGAGTATAAATCATTAATGTGTCATCATTGAATATCACTAGTTACTTGAATGTGCCTTGAATGTGTCATCTTTGGATTATTTTTTACGTTTGTTATTCTCATGGACAAGTATTGAAGCACTTTCATGGGCGATAAATCTTATTTGGATAGGACTTGGAGACTTTTGAAAAGGTGGGCAAGGAAATCGGAGTTTGCTGCAACGAATTTGAAGTCAGTGAGGCCCTCTGCAGCAAATTCAAAGGTAATTTTAAACCCTCATTTCTAAAAGTAAGCTGATAGGAAACACACACATATTCCACTCTTAGTAGGTAAACTTCAAATAGATGTAAGATAGATCTCAAAACAATGACTCATTGTATCCTCTTCTTTCTATTACGGTCTCAAAATGTAAGATAGATCTAAAAAAAATACTAGAATGCAGAATATTACAGATGGATCAGTGTCAAAGGTTGACTACAGAGGAATTTCATGCACACGATGAAAGAGTAGCTAATGAGAGGAGCTTGGACAAATATCCATGTCCATGTAATGATTGTCTTGGTGGAAAGGTGAAAAAAAGAAATGTGATTTGTCGACATATGATAAGTTGTGGGCATAGTGGTATAAGCCCTTGGGATTACAATTATTATGAAGATATGATAGAATTCCAGACTGTGAGAGATGAAGAGGCAACAAACATAGACGAAGTGGCACCAAACATAGATGAAGTGGCACCAAACATAGATGAAGAGGTAAAAATGTTTAACGAAGGGTTTGAAGTTGATAGAATGTTGAATGAGGGTCTAAGAGATGATTGGGCCAAGTCAATAGAGGATTCTTCAAATCTTGCTTATGCTAATTGTAAGTTAATTCATTTGATAACAATCCTTCAAATTCTTAACTTGTAAGTGGTGCATAGCTGGACAAATGAGAGTTTACATAAGTTATTGGCATTATTAAGTTCATTGTTACCAACTGACTCCACATTGCCAACAAAACAAAGTCAATGTAAAAGGCAAATCAGTAAGCTCGGCTTGGGGTATGAAAACATCCACACATGTGTGAATGGTTGTGTATTATTTTGCAAAAATATTGCAAGTGACAGTGAATGTCCGAAATGTCATGAAGCGAGGTATAGACAAGGGTTGAAATCAGTTGTGGTTCCTAGAAAAGTTCTTCGCCACTTTTCAATAATCCCACGGTTACTCTGAATGTATAGGTGCAAAGACATTGCTGAACTTATGCAGTGGCATGCCAAAAATAAGAGCACTAATGAAAAACAATGACATGTGCCTGATTCAAGGATGTGGATGGAATCTAATAATAAATGACCTGATTTTTCTCAAGATCCTCATAATATAAGGTTGGGTTTGGCTCTAGATGGGGTGAACCTGTTCTCAGATCAAAGTACTAAGTGGTCAACTTGGCCAATGTTTCTAATAAATTATAACTTGCCTCCATGGTTAGCAATTAGACCATTTTTCTTAATGTTATCATTGATTATACCAGGAAAGAAAAGTGTGACTTCAAAAATAATAGATGTTTATCTAGATCCATTGTATGATGAGCTAATGGAATTGTGGAAAGGAATTGAAGCAATTCAATCTTTAAGGGATGGTCATTCAATCAAATTCGCTTTAAGAGCTTTCTTATTGTTTAGGATTCATGATCTTCCTACTTATGGCACATTATCTTCCTACTTATGGCACATTATCTAGTATCTCTGTTCATGGATACCATGGATGTCCTGATTGCAACTTTAAGGATTTTGTGAGGCACTCAATAATTTTGTGTAAGTGTATTTATTGTGGACATCATGCTTACCTTAAAATGGATCATCCATATCATCAGCAAAAAACATGTTTCAACGGTCAAGAAGAGAATCGTGAAGCGTCAGTGCTAATAACAAGTGATTACATTATTGAGTATGGACATAAAAGAATGTCATTTATTGAAAATGATGGGATTGCTGGTAGTAGAAATGATCCATGTAATGAAAGCGGGGTAAAATAGCTATGCTTATTGTATAAGTTGTCATACATTAAGGATATAGTCATTAGGCATACTATTGACTTTATGCATACCAAGAAAAATATAGCCTATGCTACTATAGAAACTCTTTTTGGTGCCTTAGATACTATTTCATCATGTGAAGACTTTCGAGAAATAAAGATTCATTGAAATATTTGGGTGCTCCTTATGTCTGGACAAAGGAACAATGTGCACAATTCTTACAGTTGATGTCTTAGACTCGCTTTCCCACTGGATATGTAAGTAGTAACATCAGAAGCCAAACTAACATTAATAGCTTAAGAGGCCTCAAGACCCATGACTATCATGTCATAATCAAGAATATCTTACCTATTGTGGTAAATATATCAAGTTTGGAAAAGGGGCCAAGATTGGAAATTATAAGGTTGGGTCTAATATTAAAGAGAATGAGCTTACATGTATTAGATCCTTCGAACTTTGATAGTTTGAGGGAGGAGGTTGTTGAAGTCCTTTGTCTATTGGAATGAGAATTTCTAGCATCAATCTTTAACATTTCTATGCATCTTTTGATACATCTAAAATATGAGCTAGAGCATTGTGGCCCAATAAGAACAAGATGGATGTATCCTATAGAACGATATATGAAGGTTTTGAAAAAAATTGTCCGTACTAGGGCAAAACCAGAAGGCAGCATGTCTGAGGGATATTCAATGCAAGAGGCCATGGGATTTTGCACAGAATATATGAAGGATTTTAAAAATGTCAATCAACGTGTATGGGATGATGACGAAGATGATAGAGTTTCAAGTGAAGTATTAGAAGGAAATGGATGTCGCTTAAAGCTATCATATCAAGAAAGAAGTGCAATACATGCATTTATTCTTCAAAACACATCTTCGTTCAATAAGTGGCACAGGTAAAAAAGAAATTACACAATAATTTATTTACTCAATTGCATTTACACATGTATATTATTAATCTTACTATTTGTACGCTATTATTTTATGTAGAAAATATGAAGAAGAGAATCAAACTTGGATGCAACATCGACCTCAAAAGAGCAGCCGTCATGATTTGATTAGAGGAGATTCTTTTACAAATTTTGAAGAATGGACTGCTAATGCAATCAATGATGCAAAAGAAGGAGGTCACGATATAACAATAGAGGAAAGTGAACTTTCACAATCTCAACATTAATGGGCTATGAGTTTTAGTGGAATGTGGGCCTATGGTAGTCACTTAAGAGTGGAAGAAAAAAACAAAGGAAAAACTAATTGTGATTGTGTTGTTAGTGCTAAATTTCTTCATGGAAATGAGAAGAACTTTTATGTTGGATTCATCCAAGATATTATTCAAGTGGATTTTGGTGAAAATAGTCCTATATTATTAAAATGTAAATGGATCCGACCATCTGTGGTACAATTTTTATCAGAGACAGATGAGTTGTATGTTTCCCCTCTTCAAATTAACTAGTCATTTCTAATTGATGATGTAAGAAGCTCGGAATGGTCTTATGTCATTCAAACAGAGTCTCGTTTGAAATGAAAATTCATGGAAGTTATCGATGTAATGCCTAATGGGCAATATGCTAATTTACAAGAAACATTTGAAGAAGTCGATGAAGACAATGAGGGACTATTTGAAGAAGAAATTTTGATTACAAATGAAGAAATTGGGATAGAGAATGTATTACATTTCTCAAATGAGGATGAGGAAGAAAATCAAGCAGATGCAGACACTAGTGATTAAGATTTTGATCTCGCTGGCAATGCAGATGATTATTGATGAGCCCCATTTTATGACTTTTTATTTAAGACTTTTATGTTGTTTTAAGATTGTTTTATGGTGTAAGGACACAAACCTTCTAACTAATACTTGTTTGAAAGCTTTAATGTTGAACAAAGTTGCTATATGAATATGCTGGCTTTAATATTTGTAACCATGCTACACTCTGACTACTAGTTGTGCCTTATAATAGTAATGACTACAAGAAAAGAATTTAATGAAATGTCTTTATAGATAGCCATTATCTTAGTCTGTACTTTACTCTATCTTTGTATCATGGACTGCTCTGCATCTATTGGGACTGCTATATAATGATAATTTTTTATCTCTATGACTATCATGGTATGGTTTGTTACTACCTTATACTTGCTCTAGATGATTCATTGTTCTATGTATCAAACTATGATTCACTGAGATATGCTTAGTGAACTGTTCAGTTCGATGAGCTAATTATACATTATTGTTTATTTGGACATCAGGAAATGAGGAAAAAGAATTTAAGGCACAAATTAGATGATAGTCATCATATTTCTGAAGTTCCAATCATATATTCTAAGCACTCTCATGAAGAACGTGTGGCCAAAAATAATGATTTTTTATTGCATCTAGGTTTGACAAACAGGCAAGTTGTAAATCCACTAAGTAGTATATTATTTGTTTAATACTATTTAATAAAATTTTATAGGAAAGAGTTTTATGTACATAAGACATGATATGATATATTTTTTTGTTTTTCAGCCAAGAAAAATAGTGCAGAGAAAAAGCAGAGAAAAAACAAAAAGAAAGTAAAGATACAATGCGGCCAACTCGTAGAAGCCAATGTTTTTGTGACTCAACAAATGTACTTGGTGAAAACTGTAGTTGTGGTGATGTGCAATCTCACAAAGCACATGGTGATGTGCAGCTTGATATACCACATGGTGATCTACAGCCTAATATACCACATAAGGATCTCTTAACACAAAGTCTAAGAGAAATTATTGAAAAATAAGAGAGCAAAGGAACAATGAATTTGCTGATGATTATTCAAATTTGAAGGATGTGTTTGAAGTGAAATCTGTAGAGACCACTACTAATCTATCTACTCATGCAACACATAATGTGGAAAAGGAGCATGAAGTTCCAGTGGCTCAGAGTGAAGTTGTTGCATCTGCAACGTTTGATGGAAGTATTGGATCAACTAGAAATATTGGTAGTGGTTTAATAGAAGATGTGGTTGTTTTTGTTAAAAGAAAGAGATTGAGTCAAGATATTTATAGAACTATAGAGAAGAATGCAAAAGAATAAAATCAAAAGGGAAGAAGGTGTTCTTGGTTGAGGTGTCAAGAGATGGTGAACCCATCAGGCAAAATGCTGCAAGGTGGGCCACTGAGTTGGGCGTATGATGTAGGGCCCATTTGGATATATGTATATCAAATTTTGCAGACCAAGATCCACAAAGTGTGGAAAATGTTATTAAAAAAAATAGAAAATTCCTTTGACACTATTGGTGGACAAATCTCAAGAAAATATTATAAAAACAAGATGAGACTTTTGATGAACAATTTTAGATACAATTGTATAAAAGAAATCATGGAGGGAAAAGAGAGGTCTGACTACTCCACTCCATCTCCAAAACAGCGGGAGGCATTGAAAGAAAGCATGCATTCTGAAGAATATTTGATAATGAGTCACAAAGGCAAGAGAGAAAGAGATAATGTGAGTGTTGAATATATGTCATTTGGCCGAGGTGGGTTTCAAGCCAAAATGGACAAATTAGGAGTAAGTGTATGGATTTTTGGTTCAATCTACATTGTGTTATTTAATTATTATTTTTTTGGACTGACTATATGTTAAAATTGACATTTCATTTTAGGTGGAAAATAGTAATAGAGAAGCAGGTAGTATGAAGTGCGAATCTAGTTCATCCACATAGATTTCACATCCATCTATTGAATGCCCACTAAGAGCCTCACAAAATCTTGTCAACTCAAATGAAGGGTTAGAAGATATAATGAGTTGCTTACACAGTCTCATTGAGAAAGTTTTGCAGTTGGCTACCTTTGTTAAGCCTATAATTTCTACATGATATGACCATGATTCCATGGATTCAGACCACATAAGAGTCTATCTCTCAATATTTTGATTCTCACTTATATCATCTTTATATTGTATTTTGAATATGTATGCAAATGTATTTTGATCATATATAGAACAGTGAATCTAGGAAATTTTGCCTTTTGTTGACTATTTTTTAAATGAATTACTCCTCATATGGATAATTTTTTAAATTACATGCAGAGAAATTTTATCAAAGAAACACAAAAACAAAAACACCTTGATGCCAATAGAGTTGCTGATATTGATAGTGATGATGATGAATTCAAGCAGTATATGAATGATATTCATAGTAGTAGTTGTGCTCAACTCGAGGTCAGTGCTATGAAACCTTTACTTTTCTTTTGTCTTTTAGTACTTGTTTTTTCTTTTGTGCCAACATACTTTTGATGATCAAATTGAATATTTAATCAAATTAAAGATAACATTCACTGTAATGTCCCTACTTTGAAATATAATTTAATAATAAATAATAATATATATTCATAATGCATAAGAAATTAGTATGCTTATAGTCTAAACCATGTTATTACTATCAGTACTTAAGAATATGGGAATGAGATGTTCCAAAGAGGGGCAGTCTAAATCCAAGCAATAGGTTAAGTCCCAAGAGAGGGTTGGGATAAGCGACCCATAAGCCTTGAGGGTATAGACCCAAGATAGGTAAGGGCTTGGATCTATAAACTTTGAGGGAACCTATTGTATTTGGTCTCTAAGCGCTTTGGTAACATACACATCCTCCTCCTTCCTTAAAGCTGAAGTAGTAACAAAGGTTGGTACACTGAATTAAGAATTAGGGATTAGGGATGAAAGAATTAATTATCTAGTATGATAAATTCATAATTTATTCTTTAATGATTGATAAATAATTTGAATTATGATAGCATCAAATAGGGAACATTACAAAATCTTCGGCCCCTATGCACAACACAAGTTTGCAACTCAATCCTAGAGCATGATGACTAGGAAATTAATGGACATGTTGTATTTAAGTTTGATCATTTGACATATAACAAAGACAATCTATATGAACCATTTAATAAACAATAATTTTATACTTTTTTTGACTATTAGATAAGCTTCCATACATGATGTTGATCACAGATAACTGATGTGTAGTGCAAATAAGGTTTTTCTGATTATTTTTACTGGCATCTATGGTTAAATCGGCCCAAAGCAAGCAACTTCCATTTGCATATTCAGGTGGCACGATTAGAAGTCAACAATTAGAAACAACACCATTATTTGCATACTTCAAAAGAATAATTAGACACAACAATTAATCATCATCCCCATAATAGACAGAGAGAAGACTGATAACATAAGTTTATAGTTGTATCAGGGATAGTAGAGCAATATTTCTACAATATTAACTAGAACATTGTCATTACATAGCCCCCACGGTTATTTCAAACATAGAAAATCTATTATATGTTATCAGTTTGATAGGGACCATACATTATGAATTATGAGTATCACTTTCATCATAACCCAATAATAGTTGCAGATCATATATCACTTCAGATATCAACTGTACCAATTAGAGGGATAAATATATCGATATAGCAGATTATAACCATCATTCTTAGTGTAAGTGGTAACTACTATTGTATATATCAGTTCTCACGAAGGTTTTGAGTTAATTACTTAAAAAAAGAAGTCATCTATGATTAAATAATTCCTTATTCTTAAGAATTCATAAGAAGGGACATTACATTCACCAACATTCCACACCAATAAATTCAAGCAACCTTATCTATTGTAGATAATATCACAAGGAATTGATACCCACGACAATATGTTCTATAGGTTGCACAAAAGAAAGTAAAGTCTATTGTATTGCATTAACAAATTCTTGATAAATTCTTCTAGAGATCTAAAACTATCTGATGATGACTATTATTACAAAACCTTCTAATATATATGAGAATCACGAGTCTTTTGAAATGAAGGGATGCACCCCTTTTGAACTAAACAACTATAGTTTGTTAAACTTAGACATAAACAAATTAAGTATGCCAATATGATTGATATAATCATCATCCTGGTAACACTAGAAGTATGAGGTCCATTTCTTCATTGTTCTCTCCATGGTATAGGATCTCTCTATCATCCAGATCACATGTGGAGCTAGATCCCCATCCTCATCCACTAGTCCTCTGGATTTTCTCATGAAACCTATCAATTGAAGTTGCCAATCTCCCAATGACATGAGTTCTCCATCATGGAACATGGCTGGAAATTGGATCGATTGTTCATTCTCCAAGAATTGGATGACATTTTTCAACTTGTCCCCAAATTCATTGTGTGCCTTCAATAGGGTATCTACTTCATTCTTATCCTCTAGAATCATAGATTCGTGAGTGGTCACGATCTCCTGGATCCATTTATGCAACCTCATATGCTCTGTGTATGCTTTTATGGTACCAGTGTGCATCTTCTAGAAGTCTTCAGAATACTTTAGCATAACCTTAAAATGAGCATCAACTATGTCATCAGCAAGCTTGATAGTGCGATCCTGTGCATCTTTGAGAAATCTATTCCCCTTCTCTCTCTTATACCTCCAATATGAAGCATCCTGGATTGTTTCAAGTATATCTTTATCAGTTTTATAAGTAGCAAGTCCAACCTCTGTAATCCTTGGGGCTGATTCCAATTGTAATGCCTTATCTTGCCAATATTGTTTCTCTTCCTATGCTTTCTCATAAAGACCTTTGACAGTTTGGTGTTCCCACACCAAGAATTCAACTTGTTCTTTGTTTATCTTCACAACATCAAAGTTTAACTGGGCAGTGATCCTAAGGTCTATTTTTCCAACTTGATGGATCATGATGTGGCCAAATGCCTCATTTGTGTCTACCAATAGGGGTCTCTTGTCTCTTGGATATAGAGCCCATAGCAACGAGGCCTTCTGCTCTGGATAATACCTTGAACCTATAAAGATCCTATCAACCTTCTCTAGTAACAATTGCTTGTCATTGTGTTGATTTCTCCTGAAGCTGTCAAACATAATAGCAGCTTTCATTTCCCACTGGGTAAATTATCACACCAACATCCTTGAGGAGTTGTCTTCCACTTTTAGGGGTCATTTCTCTTTTCTCAGCATTGATTTACTCTTGCAATATTCATAGAGTATATTCTTCTATCACATTTCCCATCTATTGCCTGATCATCCTACCTTTGTATTGATATAAGAAGGTTTCAAACTCAGGAGTGTTAACAAACTCCTGATCTGAAACAAATTCCTCATGCTTGAGGATTCTGACATCATCAATTTCCTGTTGGCATTATGGATGAATTGATTTTGTTGCATTGATGTTTTGTCATTGATGTAAACACTAGCTGTTATGGTTGGTTATCGACAAACAGGTTTTGGTTACCGATAGAAGATCTAATGTTATCAGCAAAAGAGACCATCTGTTGGACACTTCCAGCATATTTGGATCTATGGAATATGATTGGTTACATGTGGTACATGCTTCTGGAGTATGTCTTGGTTAGTTGGTATTGACTTGGTAATCGGATGCTATCATACACTTTGGTAAACCCTTACCAGCACTAGCTTAAAGCTTTACTGACAAAGCTCTCACTGAGGAATCTTAATAGTATGCATAATTGGTGTCGTGCAGCTTCTAGATGGATTTCAGGATGCTAAAGATGTTCTTTGATCATACTTCAATTGCTTGAAGATATTGCTTTGGCATGGTGGACCCAGAATAGGTCTAGTACCTATCTAAGTTATGGACCGGTATCATGATAACGTGTACTCTACATGTTATCGGGATATTTTGGGTTGATCTATGGATGGGTTATTATTGTTTTGGTCTTAAGCTGACATGGCATATCATTATAATATGGATCTATGTAATGATCTTATTGTAATATCTTTTAGGTGGCCGAGCTAATTCGTTTAGGCCTTAGGGTTTGTATAAAATGATGTAAGATCTCATTGTAGATTGTGGCATGGAAATGAAATAAGTGTTCATGGTCTTGGAATGCAATATCATATGCAAAGGAGATTTGGTCGATCATAGGTGATCAAATTGGGATTAAGGAAGAGGTCAAAGGCCTCTGGTATTGAGCTTAACCAGGACTGTAATCAGGCATGGTAGATTCTATTTCTAGCAGTTCTTTATTCTGGATTGTTGTCCATTTGTATTGAGATGGTTGTAACCTCTCTATAGTCAGTGAGACTCTTTTGTAATGAGCAGAACGCTCTAGGTAGTGTGCCTTCCTGCATGTGTAGGCCCCTCATTGTATCACATACTTTCTGCAGAAGTATCATCTGACTGTGGGTAGGCTTCCCACTATGGTTTTTCCCTTTCTGGGTTTTCCACATACAAATCATGGTGCTATGTGGTATGGTTGCTTTGCATTGATTATCTGTTTAATTGTTAAGTTGTATTGTTTATCGGTATCTGTTCCTATCGGCATCTGTATGTGCTTTACCAGTACTTGATCTATTTCAAGGTTATTAAGTGGATTAGAAGTTATAATCTATTAACAACTTATTCAAACCCCCCCTCAGTTGTTCACCAGTTATCCTAACAATTGGTATCGTAGCTTTGGTCCTCTTTTGCAGAAGATCAACCACTTGAGGTAGATCCTATGGCAGCTAACACTTCTAATCCATTGGCAACTATTTTCAGAAGAGAAATCCCTAAGCTTGATGGAACAAATTATGGGATATGGAAAATTCGAATGGAGACTCATCTTAGATGTCTTGGCAAGGATATTTGGGAGATCATTGAGAAATGATATACACCTTATGATCCGGCATCTGGCAATCCTACTCTTGCAAACTTGGATAAGAATATTGAGAATGATTACAGAGCTAGAGAAGCCCTCTTGTGTGCACTTACTGATCAGAAAATCATGGGATTAATTGATAAATTATCGGCTAAGGTTATGTGGGATAAATTTCAAACTCTAAATGAATGTGATCCTACTATCAAAATTGCTAAACTTGATGGTTACCGGGTAAGATATGAAAATTTAAAGATGAAAGATAATGAAAGAATTGTTGTGTGTATGGAAAGAGTAAATGAGATTGTTATGGGAATTCAATGTTGTGGAGGATTTCTAAGTGAAGATGAAATAGTTTCCAAAGTCTTGAGAGCCCTTCCACCGACTTACAAGATGAAGGCAACTGCAATTAATGAGTTGAGAACAATGGCTAACTCTTCAATTAACAGAGACATTTTGATTGGGAAATTATCTACTTTTGAGCTTGAAGAATTTGGATCTTCTGGAGCTGTAAAGTCTGAACCTGCTTTTGATGCATCATCATCATCATCTACTGGCAAAAGTGATTGGAAAGTTTTATATGCAAAATAATTGGAAGACATGAGGAAAGAAGATGAATAATTTGAGCAACTTGAAGCCTTATTTGCTAAAAGAGTACCTAAAGGTCCGACAGGAAGTAAGTATGAAGGAAAAGCACCTTTTAAATGTTTTGCATGTAATAAGATTGGTCATTTTGCATCTAGATGTGCTGAAAGGAATGCAAGATTTGAGGAAAGAGTTAATAAATCATTTAAGCCTAACCAGAACAGATATAGATTCAAGAAAAGTAAACAATGTTGCATAGTGGATGAGGAAGGATTAACTGATGACTCTGGAGATGAACCAATAGAAGACTCTGCTAGTGGATCCGAGAATGGAAAGGAATGGGTGTTCTATGCCTTAAAGGAAGATGAACCGGAACCAGATATCAAAAATGAAGAAAAGGCCATGTCAGCAAAAGTTGAAGATAAGGATGAATGGGTAATTGATAGTGGATGTTCACATCATATGACTGGAGATAAAGGGAAATTTATGTCCCTGCAAGAATACAATGGCGGTCAAGTCAGATTTTGAGATGACAAAGAATGCATGATCAGAGGTAGAGGTATTATTTCTCTGGATGGTAAGCATAATACTGATAATGTCTATTATGTAGAAGGTTTAAAGCATAATCTTTTGAGTTTTGGTCAATTGGTGGACAAGGGTTTCCAACTTCAGTTTAAAGATAGAAAATGCAAAATCATTAACAAGACTGGTTTGGAGATTGCAACTGGCATTTAGACTGGAGGTAATATCTTTCAATTGAACACTAGTAATAAGACATGTTTGATTTCTCATATTGATGAGAGTTGGTAATGGAATAAAAGGTTGTGTCATGTTAATTTTGATTCTATTGTTAAGATTAGTTCAAGTAAGGCAGTTAGAGATATACCTAAGATTATGAAGCCTCATAATCCGTTATGTAAGGAATATCAATTGGGAAAGCAAGTTAGAAGTTCTTTTAAGAGCATACATGATAAATCTAATGATGTACTTGATTTAATTCACATTGACTTATGTGGTCCAGCAAGGACTAGAAGCTTTCAAGGTGATAGTTATTTCATGTTGATTATTGATGACTATTCTAGAATGACGTGGATGACTTTTCTAAGGGAGAAGTCTGAATCCTTTGAGAAATTCAAGATCTTTAAAGCAAAGTTTGAAACAAAAACTGGATTAAAAATAAAATGTCTAAGATCAAATCATGGAAGTGAGTTCACTTCTCATGAATTTAACAGTTATTGTGAGACAAATGGAATTAGGAGACAATTATCTGCACCTCGGACTCCTCAACAGAATGGAGTAGTGGAAAGAAAGAACATAACTATTTTGGATGCAACAAGATTTATAATGATGGAAGCCAAATTTCCTCATATCTACTAGAGAGAAGCAGTGAGTACAATAGTCTACACATTCAATAGAGTTCACATCAAAGAAGAAACCGGTAAGACCCCTCATGAATTATGGTTTGGACATACACCTACTATCAAATATTTTTCAGAATTTTTGGAAGTAAATGCTATATCAAAAGAGATGATTCTGTATATGGTGAAAATGGATAACAATAATAACGAAATTGAAAGGCTAAATGAATTCAACCACAAAACCCTAGCCTAACAACAACAAAGATCCACCATAACATATGAAGATTACCTAAGACAATGCAAATCAAACAAAATCACAAAGATTATACCATCACATGTCCAATAGGGTTTGGATCTCCATTCTTCCTATCTCCATTGATCTTGCTTGATATATTTGCTCTCAAATTTTATGTGCACAAGAGCTCAACAAAGAACGGAATGTGGTTGCAAGTAGGATCGCATATGCTCAAAAGCATAGTGTAGTCAATTGATCAAGTAGTTAGGGTTTGATAATGAAGGAAGCATCTCCTTATATAGAAGACACTATATGAAATGGAGGGATAAGATTGAGAGGTGTAAAAGGAGGTCGGCTATGATTAAAGGGTAGGTAGAGGAAATAATAAAATAATGAAAGGGGTAGGTAGTGTATGAATTAAGAGATGAATGACATGTGTCATGGGTAGAAAAGGTTAATGAATTAATTAAATAAATAAAGATTTATTTAATTAATAGAAGAAGTGGGATTAATTAAATAAATAAGATATTTATTTAATTTAGGAAAAGGATAATTTAAATAAACAAATGTATTTATTTAAATGAGAAATAAGGCTAGAAGAGGATAAATGAATTAATTAAATAAACAAAGATTTATTTAATTAATAGAAGAATTAAGCTTAGATAATTAAATAAATAAAATATTTATTTAATTAGACTGGACAATTTTGGGTGTTTACATTTTGCCCCTCTTTGAGACAATGCGGCTTGTCGCGTTGTTTCAAAGAAGATAAGATGAACTGATATAGAGTTGCACCAAGATGGGAATGATATGCCCCCTCGAGAGATTGGATGAAAATGTCTGAAAAGATTACAGACAATCTCTCAATAAGAAAGACTGGATAGAATGGACTGACTAGATAAAGTGACAGAGTCACGGGATAATGAAGACTGACTCGGGTGACAAGGGCTAGGACTAGGGTAGTCTATAAGATAGACCACGGGGGAAATACATCCTCATTGTCATCTACACATCCACGAGAGCAAAGTGCAAAGCAAAAGTAGAGCAGCAACAGTCAGCAGCGATGGCTTTGGTTCACAGATTCGACCGCGTTCGTCGATTCCAGAGGCCAGCAGAGGCAGGAGAGCCGGTAAGTACCGCAAAACCTCCTTGTACTTTGATGCATTTATTGCTGTCATTAATTCATGGTAGATAGGGCAATAAATGTGCTTTAGGTTAGGGTCCAAAAATGTCAAAAAAATGTCCAGGCGCATCTGCGTTGGTGCCAGGTGCATCTATGCTCGCTAGGCGCATCTGTGTTTGTGCCAGGCGCGTTTATGATGGAAAACGTGTCTGTGCCAAATGCAGCCGCATTTGTGATATGTAGGCGCGTCTATGCCAAGAAGGCACGTCTGTGTCACCCAGGTGCATCTGTGCAGAGCATAGGCACATCTGTGTCTTTCAGGCATGTCTGTGTAAAATAGGCGCGCCTATGCAGTCTTCAAGCGCGTTTATGTCAGGAAAACACGTTTGTGTCCAAAAAAATGTGAATTTGTGTCTTCTAGGTCAAATCGGCAGTTCTGTGATGAACATACGTTGTCGATTGGATAAGCTGCTGAGAGGATACACTCAAGCAGGTCCTCTAGGGAAGACTAGGATAGCAAATAGGGCTAGGATTGACAATTCTATGATAGAACATACGTTGCCAATTAGGAAACTACTCAAGAGGATTCACTCAAGCAGAGGCCCTAGGATAGGATAGATCAAGGCACTTTGTGATGAACAGTGAGTACCAAGATATAGTACTTTGTGATGAATAGGGAGTACTAAAATATGAGCAGCACTTTGTGATGAACAGTGAGTGCAAATGTGAGCAACACTTTGTGATGAACAGGGAGTGCCACACACGTAGTACTTTGTGATGAACAGAGAGTACTACTAGGATAAATAGCAACACTTTGTGATGAACAGTGAGTTTCACTAGGACAAATAGCAACACTTTGTGATGAATAGTGAGTGTCACTAGGATAGAATGCCATATGCACTTAGATAAAAAGTAACATTTTGTGGTGAACAGTGAATGCCACGATGATTGACATGATTGATTTGTTTAACTGCAGGAGTATTTGCCTATGTTGGAGTCACGGGAGAGATTCTCATCGACACAGAGATTGCGACCTGAGCTGACCTTCGAGGACCAAGTGGCTATTGAGGCTATGGGTCTAAGACATATTCTATATGTGCCTGAGTTTCGAGCAAACATGGGACTATTGACTGCACTGGCAGAGAGATGGCACTCCAAGACTTGTACGTTTCATTTGCCGATGGGTGAGATGACAGTCACCCTAGAGGATGTATACAGGATCCTGAGGATACTGATCGATAGGGAGCTAATTCTGTATGATTGAGATGGAGATAGGGAGGCCCTGAGACGAGTGTTCCAAGACCCAGGATTGGAGATGAGGGCTGGACATGTGGCTTGGGACACCATGACTGCTACAGGATTGGCGCTGCCAGCAGTGATAGGAGGAGCGATTAGTGGGTTCTTGTGTCCTGATAGAGCGACACAGGGGTTGGCTATGGGTTGGGGAGGTGCACTGGAGACACTAGTGACACAGCACACCAGATATGCCTGGGGACCGTGTGTGCTAGCACACCTCTATTACGAGCTGCATCAGTTCGTGTACCACGGGTCAGTGGGATTGGGCTGCAGGGTGACATTGTTATAGGTGTGGGCCTATGAGCATCTGCCAGTGACGAGACCGATACATTTCAGGGGTAGAGGTCACGGACGCAGTTTTGTACACTTATATGACATGATCACTTCGCAGCCACGGATAGGCAGGTTAGAGCACTGGCGGCGGGTGATTGATGATATTGACATGGTTATATGGAGGCCATACCTGGGATGTGAGTAGTGGGAGGATGATGCGGTAGAGCTACCCTACACCTTTCGGAGCAAGTACCTAATTGGGCAGATGCCCTATGTATTGGAGAGGAAGCTAGTGGATAGGGTGGGCAGGCAGTTCGGCAGGATCCAGCGGATGCCATGGGGTTTAGGCATGTATGCATGAACTGTCAGAGATCAGGTGCAATTTGGGCCCCTATTATCATATGATTAGGCTGTGACATAGCTAGTAGAGATGATGCCCCTACCCTAGGACATGTGGCCAGAGATTGAGGATGCCGGCATGGATGCCAAGTACACAGCATACTGGGCCGAGCATCCATTCCCATGCCTGACGGATCCCAGAGAGCTACTAGATGGAGATGGAGGTGGGGATGGGGATGATGATGGAGATGATGGTGGTAGAGGCCAACGGAGGAGGAGGGGGGTAGTTGGAGAGAGGAGGGTGGTACCACGAAAGGGAGGGTGGAGAGGATAGGTAGGCGCGGGTGGTAAGGGGTCGCGGTGGATTACCGCTACAGGTGCCAACAGCACAGGGTCCCAAATAGGTATAGGGATAGGTGTAGGGATGGATATAGGGATAGGTACCAGTACAGACACTAGTACAGGCACAGGCACAAGGGCAGGCACTTGTACAGGGGGAGCCACAGGGGGCTGAGGTAGAGGAGGATGAGTTGACGGAGTTGAGGGAGATCTACCAGGGACAGGCAGATGAGATCCAGGAGCTGGAGAGGGAGAGGGATAGGATTAGGAGGTGGCTCAGAGATACTGAGCGGGAGCGGGATCAGGCCATTTAGCATTACACAGAGGCTGAGACAGCACTAAGGGTTGGGAGGCAGGCAGCAGAGGACACAGGGGCCGGATATGCCTACGTCCTACGAGCGGGGGAGGAGATCGATTACTGGTGGGATCTCTATTATGGTGCGGTGCCAGCTGATCAGTGGGCGAGGAGCTTCCATAGACCATCGCAGACAGCGATAGCTACGGGAGGGAGCCGGAGGAGACAGGCGTCTAGTGGTGGGGTTATGGGTCCTCCACCACCACCAGATAGAGGGGATAGGAGGGATGATCCTAGGGCGGGTCCTTCAGGGGCTCAGATTCCATCGAGGCCAGGTGGCTCCAAGGGAGGGAGTTCATCATAGCCATAGAGGGCTCCCTATGTATCAGTATTGTACCATTTTTTTTTGTAGTAGACACCTTCAGGTGATTGTAGCCATATGATTTTGACATCATTGTATCATGACACTTTATATATATATATATATGAGATGATTCTTCTTTACGGCAGCTATATGCATGTGTACCTATGTGATGAGATATTCTTATGTGATGCTTATGATATGGATGCAAATATGTACATGATGCAATGCAATATTTTTGTTCTTTTATGTTTTTATATGTGTATGCATGATGTGAATGTGAATGTATGAAATGCAAATGAATATGATAATGCAAATGATTATTTACATGATGAGAATGTAAAATGTGCTAACATGTGTTGTGTGCAGGATGTGATGCAGTTGTGATATCTATATGTATGTATGAAATGCTTATATGTGGTAATGCAGGTGAAACTACATGAAATGCAAATGTTTTTGGTGTGTCATTATACTCAGTCATGTGATAGCAGGCTATGCGGACTCGAGAAGGACGATGGAAGTCAATCAAGAACGGGGGATGGAAGATAGAAGATATGAAAGTGAAAGAGCTTCTTGTGCGTTATCATCATTGAGCTTTATTATGGCAAGTAGGTTATGACAATCGAGGCATATGTTCGACCCAGAAAGTCATTGTACCTATTTGCATGGAGATAAGACAGTCACAAACAAGGAATACCCCAGTTCATACTAGACTCACAGTGTCCTCATATCCTTGGACAAGTCATAGCATTACTAAAAGACAATCCACAGACAGCAAATACAAATAGGTGACGATACCCCATCCTCGCCTTTCTAGTCAAAGACATCCTGGAGATAAAATCTCTAGTCAGAGACATCCTGGAAAAGCTAAAAGACATGTCACCAAAAAGATAAAATCAAAAGAAAACCAAGACTCGACACCAACATCCACTGTAGCCCTCAAGTTTAGTGTCTCTTGTCACTTGTATAAGTCTTATTTGATTGTGGTCACAATGTTTACTTTCACAAAAAGGATAGATAGCACGGAACCATATGTTGTCTGAGTCTGTTGAAAGATTTGATTTGTTGAAGCCCATTGTTGCTGCTGTGTCTCATCTGAAACTGACTGAATCCATGAAACTGATACTTTATTGTGAAGAAGATAGAACTTTATTGTGGATTGGCGATGCAAATGTTGCTTTATTGCGGATTGTGTGCGGATAGACTGAAGGAAGCTAGAAGAAACTGTACTCCTCGAAACATGTGATGTTCTCAATTCCACACCCATCACTAGACGTAGGATTTGCCTTAGCCATAGATAGGGTCTGATTTATTATGGATGGAAAGGGAGGTGAAAAGGAAGGTTTATTATGAATGGCTAACCAATCTTGGGTAGATCAATAACAAGCCATGATGGGAATGGGTAAGTTTATTACAAATGAATAGGTTGTGAGTGTGTGCAAAGTGAAAGGATGAAAGTGAATCCTGAAGGAGGGAGGAGCAATGTCTCTACGCATGGCGCTAGTGACTTAGTTTTCACCATGGTACTTGCCCAGGGCGCCACCGAAGTGGTTTTCACCGTTGGACGAAATTATTTCTCTTTACTTTTTTCAATTTTTCAATGTTTTTTGTGTCACAAGGCGCCTGTTTTCCAAGGTTTCACCAAGTAATGATTTTTTTTGTTTTATAAATTTTTTTGTATTTTTGAATTTTTTGATTTTTTTTTTGTATTTTTTGAATTAGGATACTCCAAAGAGCTATGTGTAGAACCTGCGAAGGTGCATGCTGTTGATAGGATCCTCCAAAGGTTCACCTTCTATAGTTGAGAGCTGATATGCACCAGATCCATATGCTGCTATGATGATGTAAGGACCAAGCCAATTTGGTTCAAACTTGCCCTTCTTCTCTTTGTCTTGCTGATTTTTGGGGTTTTCTCTGAGAACCAAATCACCTACCTCAAATGTGTGAGGCTTGACCTTGTGATTGTAGCTGCAACTCATTCATTGTCGGTAAGCCTTGAGATGATTAAAAGCAGTTTGTCTTTGTTCATCCAGTAGTTCAAGCTCTTGTAAGCGAGAGACCCTATAGTCTTCATCACTGATGATGTTTTGCAAAGAGACCCATAAAGAGGGTAGCTCGACCTCAATAGGCAAGATGGCTTCAGCGCTGTAGACAAGTGAATAGGGTGTAGCTCCTGTAGGTGTGCGGACACTTGTGCGGTAAGCCCAAAGTGCAGGATTAAGTTGGATATGCCAATTACGGCCAGCCTCATCGACTGTCTTCTTTAGGATTTTAAGGATTGTTTTATTAGATGCCTTAGCTTGGCCATTACCTTGGGGTTAATATGGTGTGGAGAAACGATGGGAAACATGGAAGCGGTCACAAAGTTCACGAACATCCTGATTTTTGAAGGGACGCCCGTTACCAGTGATAATGGAAACAGGAATACTTTATCGGCAAATGATATAGTTGAGGATGAACGTAGCAATCTGTTTTTCGGTGACTTGTGTGAGAGGTACAGCTTCAATCCATTTTGTGAAATACTCTGTGGCAGTGATAATGAATTTATGACCATTGGAAGAAGGAGGGTGGATCTTGCCTATGAGATCGAGTCCCCACTGACAAAAGGGCTAAGGAGACGCAATTGGTTGAAGTTCTTGTGTTGGCGCATGTATGAGGTCTCCATGAATTTGACATTGCTTACATTTCTTGACAAACTGATATGAGTCTTTTTCCATATTGGGCCAGTAATATCTAGTCCTGATGAGTTTCTTGGCCAAGGTAGGACCACTAGCATGTGGACCACATATCCCTTCATGCACTTCAGGTAACGCAATTTGAGCTTCATCACTTTCTAAACATCTAAGAAGAGTGCCATCTAGACTTTGCCGGTATAAGATATCAGCTAAAATGACGTATCGAGAAGATTGGCGAATGAAAGTGCGACGTTGGTTATTTGATAGATTCGGAGGTAGGGTATTGTCACAGAGGTATGTGAAGATGGAACCATATAACTGGGACTCGGGACCGACGACACATATCATCTCAGTAGGAATGATTTTATATGAAGGAACCAAAAGGTTATCCACCAAGAACTCATAGCGGGTCTCATTTGGAGGTAGATCGATCAGTGAAGCAATTGTAGCCATGGCATCTGCGGCGCGATTCTGCTCTCTTGGTATCTACTCAAAATCTATCTTGGTGAAGTGTTGTTTCAGGTCATCCACCATTTGTTTTTAAGGCATTAATTTTTCATCTTTTGTTTGGTTATCATCAGTTGCTTGACGAATTACAAGTTGAGAGTCCCCAAAAACATGAAGTTCCTGGATCTTCCACTGAACTGCAATCCGTAATCCAGTTGTTAATGCCTCATATTCCGATATATTGTTAGTGCAAGGAAATG
Source organism: Cryptomeria japonica (assembly GCF_030272615.1). Taxonomy (NCBI): domain Eukaryota; kingdom Viridiplantae; phylum Streptophyta; class Pinopsida; order Cupressales; family Cupressaceae; genus Cryptomeria; species Cryptomeria japonica. Next base: position 453,436,410 of record NC_081411.1, on the reverse strand, counting down.
ATAAGCGGTATGATTTTGGTATAAAATCCCCTTGAGGAGTTATAAAGAGGATGCCAGCTCCTACCCCATGCTGTGTGTATGAGTCGTCGAAGTACAGTTGCCATGGATTTGCATGTGACATTGTTAAAATGGATTCATCTGGAAATTCTGAACTTAGAGAAACATCATCTATCATGGGAGCATCTGCTAATTGATCTACGATGGCTTGTCCTTTAATTGCTTTTCTGTCCACATACTCGATGTCAAATTCACTCAAGATCATTACCCATTTGGCTAGTCGCCCAGTAAGTGTCACTTTATTGAGAAGGTATTTCAACGGATCAATTCTTGCAACCAGCTTAGTCTTATGAGTGAGCATGTAATGTAGTAATTTTTGGGAAGCAAAGACCATGGTGAGACATGCACGCTCAATTGGTGTGTAGTTTAGCTCATATCCCACCAATGTGCGACTGATATAGTATACTGCTTTTTCTTTGCCCTCAGCAATTTGTTGTGCTAAGAGTGCCCCCAATGCTGTTGGAGTAGCTAATATGTATAGTAATAGAGGCTGATCTAGAACTGGTGACATTAGAACTGGCAGATTCAGAAGATAATATTTGAGTGTCTGGAAAGCCTGTTGACAATTATCATCCCATTTGAATTTGATGTTTTTATGTAGCAAGTGTTAAAAAGGATTACACTTATCTGCAAGTTGTGCTATGAATCTTTGTATGGACTGGAGTCTGCCTTGTAAATATCAAAGTTGACTGATATTTCTTGGTGGTTGCATCTCCAAGATGGCTTTGACTTTTGCTGGATCAGCTTCGATTCCTCTTTTGGATACAATGAATCCTAGGAGCTTCCCGGATGTTACTCCAAAGACACATTTCTTGGGGTTTAATCTTACTTTATATTTTTCCAACCGATCAAAGACGACTGAAAGTATGTCCAAATGTGTATTTTTATCTATTGATTTGCCCAAGAGGTCGTTGACATAATCTTCCACGGTTACGTGCATGAGATCATGAAAGATAGTAGTCATGGCTCTTTGATATGTAGCACCTGCATTCTTTAGCCTGAAGGGCATGACATTCCAGCAGAAAGTTCCCCAAGGACAAGTGAATGATGTTTTGTGTTGATCCTCGGGCGTGATCTTTATTTGATTATAACCAGAGAATCCATCCATCAATGATAACATTTCATGACCTGTTGTGAGATCAACAATCAAGTCAATATTTGGTAATGGGAAGTCATCCTTTGGACAAGCTTTGTTGATGTCTCTGAAATCTATACAAATTTTGATGCTGCGATCTGGTTTACTGACAGGCACTAAGTTGGAGATCCATTCAGGATAATCAATTAGGCGTATGAATCCGACATCTAATAATTTCTCAAGTTCTGCTTTGACTAGTAATGCCACCTGTGGATGCATCTTTCTTAATTTCTGTTTCACTAGTTTTGCCCCTGGTTTAACTATCAAATGATGCATTACCAAATTCAGATCTAATCCAAGCATATTAGCGTATGACCATGCAAAGTTGATTTGTCGTTCTTTGAAGAAACTTATGAATTTTGACCTTTCTGACTCCGTCAACAATTGAGCCAGGAATATGTTGTGTGGAACCTCTTTTGTACCAATATTTGTTCTGATAGTCTCTTCTACCAACATGGATGACTTTTCCTCATATGATGCTGTGAGAATGTTGAGCCTTCCATCTTCGGGTGCCTCAGAGAGGTTTTCACCCTCAGATACGTCCTTTCTTTTTACTTTTTTGGGGTCAGACAGTGCCACAGTGTGGTTTTCACCATAAGACCCTTGATTTGTTCTTATTTTCACATTTTTGCGACTGGAAGGTCTGACACCCTCACCAAAATATGCCACGCTATTGAGTTCTATGGTGTATCGCGCTTTGTGGTCCCCAGGGGGAAGATCATCTCGTATGCCAAGATAGTCAATAAAAGCTTCATCATTTTGGAATGTGTCGAATTGTGCAAGTCCTTCATGATCCCAGTCAATGAGTTGATGGTGAACAAGGGAAAGGCCTTTAATGTCTTCGAAGTTAGCGGGGCTAAGAGTGAAGATGTAGTTATATTCGGGTATGTCAAGGTAATTATGGAGGTCATCGATGGCACTCTCCTCATCAGTCTTAATCGCGAATGAATCCAAATTATCATCACTAGTAGCGTATTCTGGGATAGGGGTTCTCATCCTATGTGATTTCAACCTAGGACCCTGAGACAAGGACTGTGTGGAATCCTTATGGGTTGTTTCTTGACCAACTTTGAATCTTTTATAAAATTCCTCTTCTTCTGTGGGTTCATCTGGTTCTCTAAATATCTCGGTGATCTCGTAGTCACTGGAAGACTTGTCTGAACCCCATTCCCATTCGTTGGAGTCTGTGGAATAGCGATCCTCTTGTTGAATTTTGGTAGCTTTGATTTGTAAGGCTTCTTCTATCCTTTGAGCGTGGACCTTGGAAGTCAAGAAACCAAGTCCTTTCGAGTGTTCCTTTTTGAAAGTCAATTTAGGTTGTAAAGGTTTAATGATGCCTTCCTTGCGTAACCCCAGAGGGCTTTTTCCATCATACCCAAAACTTTGTAGAATCTTGAAGCCTTTGCCATATTTCTCACATGGTAGACTAATGTGATCTTGTGTGTCATCTTCAATGTCTTTGTAAAGAATTTTGTATAAGTCTTCCTCTTCCAGTTCACCCCATCTTTGAAAGGTAGTAGGGTCCCATTTGAGTACCATGATGGATACTTGCTTGTTAGGATGTGGTCTTCCATATTCTTTTGGGAAACTCATGACTTGTCGTAAGTACATGGTCTAATTTAAAGTGTATTCCCCCATGCCCTTGTCCTGAAACTTTCCTTTAAGCTCACCTTGTTTTGATGTCGAAGGTTTTAATGACTCAGGATCAATGTATGCCGAAGAAGGAACAGCTTCACGATTACTGGGAATGATGGTCTCAGTTTTTTATCTAAGATTATTGCAGTATATGAACGGATTAGGATCACCATTAACTATTACCTCCACTCCATTGTGAGGAAACTTAATGCATTGATGATATGTGGATGGGACTGCCCTCATTTCATGAATCCAAGGACATCCTAGCAATATGTTATAAGTGAGATCTAGATCCAAAACTTGACAAACCACATCCTTCGTAACTGGCCCAACTCTAAGAGGTAAGGTGACTGTGCCCTTGGATGAATGCTCTTCATCATCATATGCCTTGATGGTGATTTGATTTGTAGAATTCGCAGCCTTATCAGAATATCCCAATTGTTTAATTGTGCTCAATGTACAAATGTTTAGACCAGCTCCTCCATCTATCAAGACTCATTTTATTCGATGTTTATGTATGAAGGCTTCAATGTGTAGTGGTGCATTATGTGGCTGACTTATGGAGGCGTCATCGGCTTCTGTGAATGTAAGAGAGTGTGGAATGGAAAGGTATCCCACCATGGCTTGAAACTAGTCCACATTTAGATCAGTAGGAATGAAAGTGTCTCTCAAGGTTTTGTCAAGAATGGCTTTATGTGCAGGGGATATGCATAATAGCTCAAGGATGGAGATGAGCGCGAGTGTCTTCCCTAACTATTCTACAAGGTCATACTCAGGTTTGGTTGATGAGGAAGTGGTGTTTTTGGTTGGAGCACCTTGCAAAGTGAATTTACCTCGACGGGTTGTAACATGACATTCAGAGGTAGGTTCGGAAGAAGATCCAACACCTTTTAGGACAATCTTGGGTCTCCGGGTAGAATTCTTAGGGTTTTTGTCCTTGATGATAATGGTAGAGACATAATTGTCCATGGAGATGTGATTGATAGTTGAATCATAGTTATAGGTTGCTCTGGTATAGTTGGTTTGGTCATCTGTGGCTTTAGCTTTTCCCTTGTCATGTTTTGGGAATGGTTCCTTAAACATCTCATGTTCTTGATTGGATGAGTGTCCCTCAATCTCAATGTCACCTCTATCAATGAGATCTTGTATGATGTTCTTCAGTCGATGAAAATTTCCTATCTTATGACCCTTGCTCTTATGAAATTCACAATATTCATCATCATTCCACCAATTTGGTTTAACCTTTGGTTCATATGGAGGAAAATCTGGAACTGTGATTACCTTGTTTGCCACTAGCTTCTTGAAGACTAACTCAAGTGGTTCTCCCAATGGGGTGTACTTCCTTCATGATCTGGAAGTTGTTTGAGTATTCACTTGATTGTTTGTAGAACTTGATCCAGAAAAAATGAATTTGGGTCGCACTATGTTTGCATCAACAACACCATCATTGACTGTGTTCTTGTTTCTATTCCAAAATATCGGTTTGTCTTTTCCCTTAAAGTCATCTTTGTTTTCCTTGAATATCTTAATGACTCCCTGTTCAATTAGGACCTTCTCTATTGCTAAGCCTTTTTCAATGACGTCCTTGAAGGTAGATAAACAAGCTTTCCTTAGATCATAGCCAATGTCTTTGTTAACATTTTGTGTGAACATTTCTACCATTTGTTTTTGTGGAATTTCACAAGAGCATCTGCTGGCTAGATTCCTCCATCTTTGTAAAAATGATGCAAAAGACTCTCCCTCTTTTTGCTTGGTGTTGCATAAAGTAGTGACTGATATGTCTGTCTCTATGTTGTAGGAGAAATGTTGAATAAATGCCTCTACTAGATCACCCCATGACTTAATACCAGGTGGGAGTTGGGAGAACCATTCCATAGCTTGATCACCTAAGCTTTGTGGGAATAATCTCATCAAATATGTCTCTTCTACTGCTACCTCTATGCAAGCTGTGAAAAATTGTCCGATGTGTGCCTTAGGATCCCCTTTTCCTCTATAATTATCAAATTTAGGAATCACAAAGTGTGTAGGAAAAGGAGGCATTGGAATGCTCTTGTCAAATGGATAAGGACATATGTCTCTCATTGTGTATGTTGGCTTTGGTGTATTTATGTCCTCCATTTTCTTTTGTAAGTCCCTGATTTGTTTCTCCAAACTGCTCTTAGTGGAGATCGACTTCTTGGACCATACCCCATGCTTGAGGCACCAATTGGAGGAGGAGCATGTTGCATATATGGATGATATTGATCATACACATGTTCATATGGAGGAGTTCTATAGTGATGTTGCATATATGGACCACTTGGTATAGATTCATGTTGAGGAATGCCATATCTATTTTGTGCATGTATACCATACTCTACAGGCATGTCATGTTCTAATGTGTTGCCCCCAAATTTGACACGAGATTTCCTTGTGTCAAAATTTTGAGCATGCCTTTGAATATCCAATTGCTTTGGTGGTTGATCCTTAGCATTGGTATGTGACTGAGCATATCTTTTTGTGTAAGACTTCCATAATGGTCTGCGAAGGTAAGTATCATATGCTTGACCATGTGTATGTGGGACCTCTAGTTTTTGAAACAAATATGATGGTGATTCAAGTACCATATGTGGTCCTCTATTGCCTCCACTATTAGGCCTTCTTTGATCCATGTTGGAGTGAGTTTGTTGCAAAGGTCGATTTTCCATTATTTGAGACATGTCAAAATCATGAGGTATCTTGGCTCCACTTTGTGCCATCATTTGCAAGAAGTAATGTCTATCCCTCCTCAATATTTCCTCAACCAATCGATTGAAATGGGGATTCATAATGGATTCTTCCACATCTGCTAAATGTATGGAAAAGTTGTCCATATTGTCATTATGTGTATCATTGTTGTTTGTAGTGTCCATGTTCTCAACATTTGGAATGTTTCTATAGGCATCCATGTCAGGTAATGTGTTATGATTAGTATTGAAAAAGACATCATTTTCATACTCATAGACACTCATGTTTGTGGACTCTTGAAGCTCTTTAGTTTCTCTCCTATATTTTTGAAGATGGGTTTCAACCATGAACTAGGTATTGACCGAGATGTGTGAGACTAGATGAAAATGGAAAGAGTATGGAAGACTAAGAGTTGGATGGAATGTAAATGAATCTGAGGTGTACTTGCAATGTCCAAAGTGTAAGACCAAGTATGTATGTAGTAGAGTAGGTGTGACTTCCAAAGAGAGGATAGTTTCTCTTGATGAGGTAAGTTGACCTTGACTCTAAGTAAGACCAAATGAGACCCAAAGGTGATAGACCTTGATGAGGGACCACTTAGCAAAATGTTGTTGTATGTAGTGTGTTGACAAAGTATAGTGAGGACAAGCAAGTGACCTTTTGACTCAAGTTTAGACAAATGTGAATGTAATGTGAGGTGTGAAGCAATCATGGACTATGTGAGACCCAAGGACAAGTTGAATACTAAATAAAACCCTGGAGAAATGACCTAGGAAGCTCAATAATTCTGAAACTGACTGTGTTTGTTTGTTGGACTATAAAAGTTTTTCAATTTTGAACACAAACACGCCTGTATACTTCACAGATGCAAATTCCTGACACAGACGTGGTTCTATTTAACATAGACGCGCTTCTGATATTTTTGTAAAATGCACTATTGATTTTGGAAACACAAACGCGGTTATACAACACAGACGCTATTATGTCAGACACAGACACGTTTCTGCAAAATTTGTGCAATTTTTTCCAATGTGTGAAGTCATTTTGTTGTGACCAAATCTGACTGTTTGACTGTTTTTCGTGACAAGAGGACACAATGTTGATGAATACCCAATGTTTGTAAGTGTCTAGACTCCAAAATGACTCCAAAAAAAAAAGTGTGTTGTTTGATGTAAAATTGTTTTGCATACACTTGAAGACACAAAAGACACAATGTTTTGTTGTTTGGTCTTGAATGTTTGAATGTTTAAAATAAGTCAAGCACAATTCTTATGGCTGGCCAAGACAATAGTTGTTGATCCCACATGGGGTTTCACCCCTGAGGCTACGCTATTCAGAGTAGATACTTAGATGCTTGACCTCACTGGCTCCACCCTCAGCACTCACTTCTCAGGTCAGCCAAGCATTAGTCCCCACGAAAACTCCCCATGGCGAACTTTGTATCTCTACTAAGAACCGTATGTGTGTGGGCCGCTACCAGAGGTCTGACCTCCTACCCCAACAACTAGAAGGATTTGGGCCATACATGCAGCACTTTCAGCTCTGTAAATACAAAAGGCTCCCAGCCAGTAGGGGTTATGCCCTACAACTGATCAAATAAATTTGATCAAACAGGTTTATGGGGAGACATAGTGTTGGTATGAACTAATCAGCACACGTTACCCAGAGTTTTCACCATGAATATAGTTATTTATAGTGGTTCGGAAGAGGTGGGTTTTCCTCGCTACCACTTGGGTCATTCTCTTCTCACTAGTAGTCCTAATGACCACACGGGAAGACATGCCCTCTAAAGATTAAACAAAAAGAGCCTATTGCTCAAGACACAAAAGACAATGATTCAATTTTAGTGCACCAATTGAAGTGTTTGCTAGTCTATGAAAATAAGGCACACAATAAAAATCCAAAAACCCTTGCTAAGGATCTGCAACAAAGAGTTGTTAGTAGTTTGGATTGTTTCAAATGATCACCCCTTCCTGCAAGGACACAAGTTAGGTAAATTTTAGATCCAAAAGACTTTGTGAAAATAGGGGCCTTCAACCAAGCGATTTTACTTTCAAGACAAGTTGCACCAATTTCGTTAGATCTGAAAATGTTAGCTCGAAATAAACCAGATCTGAAACCCTAAATGCAAAAACCCAAAACTAAATCAATAACTCAAAATTTGAAATCAGTGCACACAGACACGATTACCCTCGACACAGACGTGACTTCGTGACGCAGACGCAGTTCTGTGAGACACAGACGTGGCTCTAGAACGCAGACGCGACCTCTGGACACAGACGTGGCTAAAAACACCTTAGACGCGACTGAGGAACGCAAATGCAATTTCCGGAACCTGCAAAAATAAAATACTGCCAATAACACAGACATGATTCCAGATGTCGCAGACGCGCCAGAAAATCAAAAACACGATCCGAAAGTATGCAAACGCAAGAATATCAAAATGCTGTCGAAAACGCTAGATCTGCAACTTCAAAATACAAAATCTGCAACAAGGATGTTAAATGCAAAAAGGGACAAGAGTCCCACCGAGCGTGCCAAAATGTATATGGTGAAAATGGATAACAATAATAACGATATTGAAAGGCTAAATGAATTCAACCACAAAACCCTAGCCTAACAACAACAAAGATCCACCATAACATATGAAGATTACCTAAGACAATGCAAATCAAACGAAATCACAAAGATTATACCATCAAATGTCCAATAGGGTTTGGATCTCCATTCTTCCTATCTCCATTGATCTTGCTTGATATATTTGCTCTCAAATTTTATGTGCACAAGAGCTCAACAAAGAACGGAATGTGGTTGCAAGTAGGATCGCATATGCTCAAAAGCATAGTGTAGTCAATTGATCAAGTAGTTAGGGTTTGATAATGAAGGAAGCATCTCCTTATATAGAAGACACTATATGAAATGGAGGGATAAGATTGAGAGGTGTAAAAGGAGGTCGGCTATGATTAAAGGGTAGGTAGAGGAAATAATAAAATAATGAAAGGGGTAGGTAGTGTATGAATTAAGAGATGAATGACATGTGTCATGGGTAGAAAAGGTTAATGAATTAATTAAATAAATAAAGATTTATTTAATTAATAGAAGAAGTGGGATTAATTAAATGAATAAGATATTTATTTAATTTAGGAAAAGGATAATTTAAATAAACAAATGTATTTATTTAAATGAGAAATAAGGCTAGAAGAGGATAAATGAATTAAATAAATAAATGAAGATTTATTTAATTAATAGAAGAATTAAGCTTAGATAATTAAATAAATAAAATATTTATTGAATTAGACTGGACAATTTTGGGTGTCTACAGATTCAATTGGACAATTTGATCCTAGATGTGATGAAGGGATATTTCTTGGTTATTCAATTCAAAGCAAAGCATATAGATGTTATAACAAAATATTACAGAAAATTGTTGAAAGTGCTAATGCAAAAGTGGATATAGCAGTACAAAAATCATTCTATATCATATGACAGGGAAATGGTAGTGGAAATGATCATAACTAAACTGACAATGCCTCAAATGGTATAGGAAACTGAGAAAGTTACACTGGCACAATCAAAGATTTCAACTATGACTGATGATCAGAGCAGTGAACCTGAAGTTTAGAAGACACCAAGGTATGTAAGATTAAATCATTTTGAAGATCAAATTATTGGAGATAGGAACAAGGGAGTTATGACAAGAATAAAACTGGCAAATGAAGAGGTATGTCTTATTTCTCAAATTGAATCGGAAACTGTTATTGAAGCTTGTAAGGATAAAAATTGGTTAAAGGCTATGGAAGATGAATTAGATCAGATAGAGAAAATGAGACTTGGTCTTTAGTTCCCCGACCTAAAAACAAGAATTTTATTAGAACTAAATGGGTTTTTAGGAATAAACTAAATGAGGATGGTCAAGTTGTAAGAAACAAGGCTAGATTGATTTGTAAAGGATATTTTCAAATGAAAGGAATTGATTATGGTGAGACATTTGTACCCGTAGCTAGAATTGAAGCTGTTAGACTATTTCTTGCCTATGCAGCTTATAAGAACTATAAGGTTTATCAAATGGATGTTAAATGTGCATTTTTGAATGGTGAACTTGAGAAAGAAGTTTACATTGAGAAACCTAATGGATTTTCACTGACAGATGATAAAGATATGGTTTTCAGATTGAAGAAAACTTGATATGGATTGAAACGGGCTCCTAGAGCTTGGTATGCAAGGTTGGATAAATATCTCTTGAAGCTTGGTTTTACTAAAGGCAATGTTGATAGTAATTTAGATTATAAGATCACTGATAATGATATTATGATTATTGAAGTATTTGTTGATGATATCATTTTGGAGGAGAAGATAAATTGTGCATGGAATTTGCTAATAATATGAAGAATGAATTTAAAATGTCCATGATTGGTGAGATGAGATTTTTCTTAGGTTTGCCGATTACTCAAACTGACAAAGGCATTTTTATTTTTCAAACTAAGTATCTAAGGGAATTGTTGAAGAAGTTTGGTATGGATAATTCCAAACCGGTAAGTACTCCTATGGTGACAAGTGAGAAATTATCTATCAAGGATATTTCTACATCGGTAAATCCAACAAGGTATAAGTCTATGATTGGTGGTCTGTTACATCTAACTCAGACTAGACTCGATATTATGAATGCAATATGTATTGTTTCAAGATATCAAAGTAATCCTAAAGAAAATCATGAATGTGCAGTAAAGAGGATATTCCGATATTTGCAAGGAACAACACAGTATAGTTTATGGTATTCTAAAAATGATGATTTCACTTTATGTGCATATACTGACTCAAATTGGGCAGGAGATACTGATGACATGAAGAGCACTTTTGGTAGAGCTTTCTTTCTTGGAAAGAAACTGGTTTCATGGATCAGCAAAAAACAGTCATGAATTTCTTTATCTACTACAAAAGATGAGTATGTTGCAACAACAACTAATTGCACTCAAGTCTTGTGGATGAAGCAAATGTTGAAGGATATCGAGGTAAATTGTAGTGAATCGGTATTTATCTACTGTGATAACTCTGCAGCTATTGACATGTCTAAGAATCCGGTATTTCACTCTAAGACTAAGCATATATCAATAAAGTATAACTTTCTGAAGGACAAGGTAGAATAAAAGGAAGTCAAATTGGTTTATGTGAACACTAAAGAACAGATTGCAAATATATTCACTAAACCATTGTCTAAGGAATCATTTGAGTATTTGAGAGACAGGTTAAGGATTTATGCCCCTCCGACAAAGACTTGATTGATGCAGTTTGTCATAAGTTTGGCATGCATTATCAAAGATATTATTCATTTCGGTACTGATGAGTGGTGCTACTATTCAGGGGGAGTAGTCAACTTTGATATTCAGAGGTTTATATTCTTTCTTTGATATTTTTGTCAGATTTATGGCATTGATGTCAAAGGGGGAGAGATAGTGTTGTGAAAAAAAAATCAGAACTTTATAGAGATATCATTCACAGGGGGAGAGTTATTGATATTCAGGAGATTATTGGTTGTCTTCCACAGGGGGAGACTTGTTTGGCATTTCTTGGTACTTAGATGTTTTTTAGATCTAGTGTTGCCATCAATGCCAAAGGGGGAGATTGTTGGCATTATGGATGAATTGATTATGTGTTGCATTGATGTTTTGTCATTGATGTCAACACTAGCTATTATGGTTGGTTACCGACAGATAGGTTTTGGTTACCAATAGAAGATCTAATGTTACCAACAGAAGAGACTATCTGTTGGACACTTCCGACATGTTTTGATCTATAGAATGTGATTGGTTACATGTGGTACGTGCTTCTGGAGCATATCTTGTTTAGTTGGTATTGACTTGGTAATCGGATGTTATCATACACTCTAGTAAATCCTTACCGGCACTAGCTTAAATCCTTACCGACAGAGCTCTCACTGAGGAATCTTGACAGGATGCATAATTGGTGTTGGTGCAACTTCTAGATGGATTTTAGGATGTTGAAGATGTTCTTTGATCATGCTTCAACTACTTGAAGACATTGCTTTGGCATGGTGGATCCAGAATAGGTCCAGTACCTATCTAGGTTATGGACCGGTATCATGATAACGTGTACTCTACACATTACTGGGATATTTCAGGTTGATCTATGGATTGGTTATTATTGTTTTGGTCTGAAGCCGACATGGCATATCATTGTAATATGGATTTATTTAATGATCTTATTGTAATATCTTTTAGGTGGCTGACCTAATTGGTTTAGGCCTTAGGGTTTGTATAAAATGATGTAAGATCTCATTGTAGATCATGGCATGGAAATGGAATAAGTGTTCGTGGTCTTGGAATGCAATGTCATATGCAAAGAAGTTTTGGTCGATCATAGGTGATCGAATTGGGATTAAGGAAGAGGTCAAAGGCCTCTAGTATTGAGCTTAGCTGGGACTATAATCAGGCATGGTAGATGCTATTTCTGCCAGTTCTTTATTCTGGATTGTTGTCCATTTATCTTGAGATGGTTGTATCCTCTCTGTAGTCAGTGAGACTCTTTTGTAATGAGCATTATGCTCTAGGCAGTGTGCCTTCCTGCATGTGCATGCCCCTCATTGTATCACATACTTTTTGCAAAAGTATCATCTGACTATGGGTAGGTTTCCCAGCGTGGTTTTTCCCTTTCTATGTTTTCTACGTACAAATCATGGTCTTATATGGTATGGTTTCTTTGCATTGATTATTTGCTTAATTGTTAAGTTGTATTGTTTACCGGTATATGTTCTTGCCGACATCTGTATGTGCTTTACTGGTACTTGATCTATTTAAAGGTTATTAAGTGGATTAAAATTTATAATATGTTAACAACTGATTCACCCCCCCCCCTCTCAATTGTTCGCCAGTTATCCTAACATTTCCATCTCATAAGGCTATCTTGTTGCTAGATCCATGTGGTGATCAAGTCCAAACCCAATGGGTGGCACATCTTCTTCTATGTTAACAAAGTCAGCAGGGATTCTGGGGATAAGCGGGTAATGGGAGTAGTCTCCCTAAGATCTTTATTCCTTTCTCTAAAGACATACAATGGCACTGCATTATCTAGAATTTCCAATTCATGAGATATTAGTTTGTTCTCTTTAGCCACGGGGTCATCAATTGCTTCTAAGATTTTTTCGTTTATCTTTCCCCTCCTCAATTTCTATTCATGTGCTTTAGCTACCTTATCATGCGTTGACCTCTTCTTGATTGCTTCCTCCCTTTCCACATTCTTGATGAAGTCATCAATCATTAATGGCACATTATCTATGGCTTTCAATCTCTGTGACATTCTAGACCCCCGCATATATCCTTCTGGATCAAAGTTGGGCCTGGGGTCTCCTTTCACAAGGTGGAAATCTTCTAACTTATTTTGCAGTAAACCATAACTTTTTAAACTCTTAACAAGAAAATCAGAAAAGGACAACAAGCTAGGCACAATTGACTTCTTCCCATGATCTATAAGATTTTTGGCACTGGCTATAGACAATTTCCTAATGATTTCCAAATAAGTAATTCTATTTGGGACAGTCACAGGCAATAAGTAAGGTTCTCCTTTGAACCCATACACCCTAATTTGTGTGTAATCCAAGAAATAGTACCAATACCCCCAGTTATGGGTAATGTGGCTTTCTTCATCAAAATCTTTAGGTCAAAGGAATTTCTTAACCTGAGGGGATAGTGAAAAATCACATGGGTGTCCAAGCAATTTGTATAATGATTTCGCAAAACATTCTTCAAAGTGCATGTACTGGTTGTTAATGTATCTTTGGTCCCAGGTTGATAACCATAATTGCACTGGCTTGCAGATTCCTGCTCTATCATACTCCCTAATGGAAAAACCTTGAGTGCACAACCCTATATCTTGACCAATGTATAACAACATATGCATAAGGTGAGAGTAGTATCTGAAATTCACATCAACCCTATCTCCCTTTAATTTTTCTAACCCATGGTTGATGGCACGAGCTAAGTAAGAAGCATAATCAAAGGTCCTTGGGTCCTTTGATTGGATGTCGACACAAATCACCATAGAAACAATGTCCACTAATGGGGAGGCTTCCATGCCCCAATACCTGTGCAGTACAATAATAGGTGAACTTAAAGTAGGGAGAAAAAAGGTTAACATCAAATGGGGCTTTGTCAGTATCTGCAAACAAAGTCACAACTCCTTCAATCTTCGGTCTGTGTGGTGGGAGTCTCCATTATTTATATGTTCTCTCCATGTTTAAATACTCATCCACCAACTTTTTGGTGTCAACTTCATCCTCATGCCCCCATTCCAAACTGAAAACTTTCTCAAAATACTCTTTACTAATCGGCAATAGGTGGTTCCCTTTATAGTCATAGATGGTTTGTGTTTGTGGGTTGTACCTATCTACCAATGTTGTTATCAACTCTAAATTCACAAAGACGTTGGGAAAGACAAGTCTCCCTAGATTCAACTTCCAAATATTGCACATTGGTTCTACTACAAACCTTATAGCATAGCTAAAAATGAACATCTCATGCCCTCAAACCTCTGTCCAAATGTCCCCTATGTTTTCAAATCTATCTTCCAATCCCTCATCACCATTATTAATCTTTCTAGACTGATGACTTGAGAGAGGGAATTGGTCTATTAGGTCTTGGTCTAAGGGCCGATCTTCCTTTTTCTATCATTTTGGCTTTTATTCTTTGGTTTTAGGAGGATGAGGCTCTTTTTTCTTCTTTGTTTTAGCTTTCCTAGATGATGAAGCTTCCATATTTATGTTCAATTCAAAATAAGACAAGAATTTCTGAGCACTTACAGTTTTTACTTCTTTCCGTGAAGAATTCTATGACCACTACTGCACCAGTTCCTTCTTTCCTTGATGAATTTATTTGCCTGAATAATTTTGGCATCTGAGTAGTTTGATTACTTCTTCTACTATAACGGTCATTAATAAATGCATTTTGAATTTATGATGATGTGACTTGTTTGGATTCGTGTAATATTTCCTGACAGATTGATTGTGCTTTTTTGCTGATTTCTGCCTTTCGCTACATGAGCGTGCCACATTTCCTTAAGGAAACTCTTATTTCGATGAAACATAGCCCTTTGATTATTTTATTTTCATGTTCTTCAACATCCTAGTTTCATCAATGCCCATCTTCAGTATAGACCCAACACTATTTATTTTGTTTTGATGAAACTCTCTTTTCACTCAAGTGTTTTCACCTTTTATCGATATGTATTTTCTATCGACAACCATATTTCGATGAGTTATCCATTGAATTCATCGATATTGGATCTTTTATGAAAGGTTACATTTCTCCATGCACTCTAATTCTTTACTCGATAGCTTATTTTCATCGAAACTCCTTTTACTTCGATGAGATCTCATTCCATTTCATCGATGTGTGACTCCAACTAGAGGGGCCCACTTCATATCCACTTAAATCAGTCTCATGCTTTGGCAGATGCTTTTGGGATTTCATCAACATGTCCTTTTTATTGATGAGACCATCTCTATGAGACCGTGCCCATTTTCATCGAACTGGATACTGTTGGTGCCCAAAACCACAGATTGGAAAACTTAAGGGTTTGCCAAATCCTCAACTAATCCAACTAGCCTTGGCCAATGAATAGGGATGGTCAAAGACCAAATCCCTCTGCACTTAAGGCTCCACTAAACCTAGGTGGGTATACCTCTTCCTCTCAAGCACAAAAGAGGTTGTTTAAAGTGGATTTAAGCCTTTTAGCAAATTACAAAAACTGGCAAATTGTTGTTCTGCAATTATGCTTTATTACGTGCTTTAAGTGAATGCCTTTGAAAAGAAATGAAAATGATTATAATAGTATATTGAGAATAAGAATTCTTTCAGGACTTAAAAGAAATATGCAAATATCAGTTCATATAGAATTTGGGAATAATGTTTATCTATCAAGGACCTTAAATGCATGACCAACCAGGACCTTAAAAGATAAATAACAGACCAGTGCCTCTATTCAGGGGTATTTATGACACTTTGTGGACAAAAAATCTTATCAACTCTTGAGACAACATTAATAATCAACTATGAAGGTTTGAGTATGTGCTACACAACAATGAAAAACCCAATCTCATATTTAACGTAACAACATGTGATGGCACATCATTGCAAATCATATGATAGATTTATGAAGAGGACAAAGATAACTCATCAAGACAGAAGTATGCACAATACTTAGAAAAATAAACAATGAACCTTTATATATTAATCCTTAGGAGATGATTACATACATAAGCTACACTTGAAAATACTCCATTATAGTCTGTTTGCACAAAAAAGATACCTCTTTGTCCTATAGACTTCCCTATTACATATAACTTGCAGTCCTTCTAGGCAATATGTTTTTTCTGAATCCTCCTCTTTACATACAAAATGACTCATTATAAATACACATGCTAAGAGATATGAATGAAAGGACACACCCTTTCATTATCCTAAACAACTAACTGAACATCAACTAAACAGCCTAACTAAAACATCAATTGCACTATAAACACAAAACTAAACAATGACTTAAGATTTTCGATCCAGCCACTGTCCACACTTCTGAATGTGCCACAAATAGCTTGCATCTTTGTACATCGTAGCATTGAATATTGCATCCTTGGTTGATTTATTGATCATGTAAAAGTTCTCAAACTGATCGACCGTGTCATTCATATCAAGAATATCCGTCTTGGCAATGGCTTGGGCTGCACTAAGCAAAGACCTACACTCAGAGAGCCATATGGTCTTATCCTTAATCACACCTACATCATCTACCAAATTGGGAACCCCATGCTGAACAATTTGTTGGCACTCATCAAATTCAGATTTCAATTCCTTCGTGAATTCATCATGTGTGACAAGCAAACCCCGAACCTTCTTCTTTACCTTTTCCCTAGTCAATGCATCTTGTAACAACAGGTTGAGTCTATCTCGAATTTTGGTATTAGAAACCATATTGTCCATGTTCTTTTGATATAAATCCCAAAATTCATTCAATACCTTCTCCATGTTATCATATCTTTTACTCATCAATACACAAGCAATATCAGCCCTGATGCTCTTCATCTCCCTCTTCAACTTAGTGTGTTCATAAGCTAGTTTTTCAAATTTCTTCTTCCAGTGGCCTCCTGAATCATTAATTTGAGGGATCGGATGCCCACTCCTCTTAAGGGTTTCCTCATATAAATCCTTATATTTATTTTTCTATGCTATCTTGTGTTTCATCTGAGCCTTATTGAATTTTGAAATATTAATGCCTATGTCAGTAGTGACCATAGGATCTACCTCTCCAACTTTCAGGGTCATCATGTGACCAAAAGCTTTATCCACATCTATGATTTTTGGCCTTTTATTTAGGGGGTACAATTCCCATAACAACATTGCTTGTTCATCCGGATATACCTTGATCAAATGAATATATCATTAACCCCTTGGACATTCAACTTGAAGTCCTTATTATTTGCATGTAATAAGATGTCAAAAATGAATGATGCACTCAAATCCCATCTTGGGAAAAGAATAATACCTACTTCCACTAGACATTGCCTTCCTCTCTGAGGGGTCATTATCTCTATTTCTGCATCAATATCAGCTTTAAGCTTCTACAACATTTCTTCCTCATTCTCTGGTGTGATATTTGGTATTTCTTCCCTCATCTTCTTCCCTTTCAAGTGGTATAAGAAGGATTTAAACTCTTTAGACTTGATGAATTGATCATCTGAAATAAATGAAGTGTGCTCTATCATCCTTTCATATGTTTTTGCATTTAGCACAATGAGGAGCTTATCCTGTGCTTTTGGTTCCTTCTCTTTCTCAGGTGCAAGGAGATTGGAAAATACCTCGTTCTCCCCTGAATCACTTTGATCGGGGTCTCCCTCCATGTTTTCTAGTCTCTGTCTTCTCTCCTCCAATTTCTTCTCCAAAGTCTCCATAACCTTTGCAAGCTCCTCTACTTCCTTATTTTTACACATGTCTTCAAACTCATCCTCCTGATGAAATTAATCTCCCAACTCTTGTCTCTTCCTACTTGTGTGGATGTAGCCCTTAGGATCATAATGCATTCTAGATATGTGCTGGAACAGGTTGTACTTATCCACCAGCTTCCTGTCAATAACCTCATATGCTCTGGTAGATACAATTTTAAAATCTAAGAAATGAAGTGTGCCAAGGAGGAAAGCTTGCTTGTGTGCACCTCCGAAATGTTTGGCATTAGAGACACTTAATTGCCTTACATTTTCCAAAAAAGCAATCCTGTCTGGTGCAGGCTTTGGTAGCACATAGGAGTAACCTTCAAATCCATAGCACTGAACAAAAGTGAAGTTTTGGCATGAGTACCAATCACCCCAATTGTGATTAACTTTCAGATTTTTGTGCTCATGAGGCCTAAGAAACTTCTTTATATCCTCAGAAAATGATCCCTACAGAGGCTCACCAAAGAGAAAGAAAATTGGCTTAACAAAGAATTCTTCAAACTTAAGGTAATGAGAATTTACATATATGTAATCCCAGAGAGAAACCCATAACTACATTGGTTGATCCTATCCATTCTTCCCAACTGTACTTACATTCAAACCTTCTGACCATAACCCTCTAAATCTCCCATAAAATAAAATAATATGCATTAACAGTGAATAATGGTTGAAATGCTTGTCTAGATTATCTTTCAAGTTCATGAAGCCTTCATGAAGTCTATCCACCAAGTATGAAGAAAAATCAAAATCTCTAGGCTCATGTCTCTGAATATATGCTGCTAAAACCAGCAGTCCTATGTTTTCCACATCAGGAGCTTCAACTCCTCCAACCTGACCACAAGCCATATATGTATACTGTAAATATTTCTTGAAAATAGTCATATCATAAGGAGGACCATCTTCCTCTTTTAGCCTTCCCTTCTCTACTTTGTGGATAGCGAGGTTCCAACCCTGGTATGTAGTATCCATTTTTTTGTACTCCTCTTCTAAATCCACAAATTATAAGGGCACATTAGCCTCCAGATCTATTGCAAAAACTTCCTGAATTGTGGCTACTGCAAAGTGAACTAAAGCAAACCCATCGAGCAGCAAAATGTATCACTTGTTTGTATCATAATGTCTTACTAAGAGCTTCAATAAATCAATATTTACAAAGATATTAGGTACCATGAGTTTACCTAAATTGGTACTCCATGGGTTTGAAATTGGCATAGGCTCATCCCTGCGGAGGTAATGAAAGAGAAACAGCCCCTGCCCTTGCACTATTGTGAGTACATCTCCAATTTCTCTGTATCTATCTTCCAACTAGTCATGAATAGGCAAATTTACCTTAGTTCTGCATGACCTAGCTCCTAGAGAGCCCATCTGATCTATCATGTCTTGATTTAATTTCCTTCGGGCCTCACTGACTTCACCCTTTGACTTTTTTGTTGTGGCACTGGATATTTCAACAACCTTTCACTTCTCTTTTGAGCTTGACCCTTCCATCTCTACAAATTCCTTTACTCTATGCTCAACAGCTCAGAATATTTCTCAATAAACACCTGATATCTTTCTGCAATAACTTTGTGTGAAATGCTATTATGCAACACTAGCTATATATCCCAAGGAGTCCAATCTTGTACTTAATTACTACAATCTTGATGGATCTTATTCATGTGGCATCAGACCTACTCAAAGGATGAATTTAATGGAAGCCATTTTGTCAGTTTTTCACATCAAGACCTCCAATGGCTAATCGACGAGACTTTTCCCGATGATTCAATTGTTTGGCGATGTTTGTTATGACTTTACTGCTTTTCACCTTCTGATTAGCACAAGCTATCCCGACTGACTTATCGGGTCTTGAGATAGCAATTTTTCCCCTATCTTGATGGTTCACTTTATCCCGATGGGCACTCCTTTAGTTTCAGCTTTGCTTTTTGTTTTCACACTCTATCGGCATAACTCTCCTTGATGCATTTGCCTTCGGTTTTCTTTTACTTAACCCATCGAGTATCGGCATAGTTGATTTTATGTCCCTTCGATGCCTCGATCATCTCAATATACCAATCCACATTCTGACTAAGCCCCCTGCATTATCGGCATAACTCATCCTGAAGAACTCCTTGCAACTCACCATCCACCTTAACAGTCCTATCGGGATTCGACATAGCACAAAAGTTCTTCCGATGTCCCAATGAGTCCTCACTTAATGTTTACTTTATCAATATAATTTACATCGATATCCACGTAGGCACTTTTATCTTCATTGAAGGTCAGAATAACCCTTTTCTATTCCTTCCAAAGTCTCGATGAGTCTCTGATGCACTTTTATACTTTATACCTTCAAGTCTGTTTTATCGGTATAGGTAATATCGATAGTTCTGCCTTCCGATTCTCCAATTCATCGGGGATCAGCCTAACTATTTTTGAACTATCCTGATATGGTCTTTTTCTCTGATGGACCCGCCTTCAGCTTCCCTTTAGTCATCGGGTATCGGGATATAGTTTTTTCATTATTTTCAATAAGCTGATACATGCCGATAGAAAATTCCCACCTTCTGCCTCATTGGAACAAGTTATCCCGATAGTATGATTTTCCAAGAGCACGCACCATTTTGAATATTACTTAAGTGCCTCAATGAATCTGCCCTCTGATTTATCGGTATATGTCATGCCGATAATCCTTCTTATGGTTGCCAATGCTATTTCATTGGGACTACTTATGCTGATAATTGAAATTTTACAATTATGAACAAATGAGCCATCCACCTTGAATATTAGTGATCCCAACTATCCCACAGGGTCTAATACATACTAGAAAACAATCTTAGATTATACCATAATGACTTCTTTGTTGATTAAAGGCTTCCATACTGGGTTCCTTGTGCAGTCTATACTTAGTGCATGCCCTTAGTGTGCTCAAGTGATACCTTGACATTCCTGAAATAGCCGATCCTTAGAGAACTTTACTCCTACTAATAAGTTTCCTGCACATGCAGACCAGCAATAAATGCTCATATAATAAAAGAAAAAACCTCCATATAGCACAAAATATTTTGTAAAAATATGTGCTAATAGATACTTCGATGGAACTCGGTCTTTTGATAGATACTTTGAGGGTCAAGATGATGTTCTTGTCTCGCTTTCTTTTCGTTTCGATGGAACATGTTGCTTTGATAAGTTGTTTATCCCATTCATCAAAACCCTTGTTTTATCGACAAGTTCCTTTCGTTGAAATTTGGCATGATTCCATTGCAATACATATTTCGATGAAACTTTGCCTTCAGCAAGAGTTCATTTAATTCTTACGACATCATCCTTTCATCGAAAATTTTTTCTTCGGCAACACTGTTGTTATTTTAATCGATGTTGGGTTTTCGATGAAACTTTAGTGTCGCTAGGTGCCTTTTTTATTTCCTTGACATCACTCTTTCACCGAAAGGCTTTTCTAGTTACATTTTAATGCCTCTCAGGTTACCCTAATGAGGGCTTTGATAGCCTTCCACTAAAATGTGAATATCTCAGCCAATACTTAATGGAATCAGGTGATTCAAAAGCCAAAATGAAGTGGATTCATGCCTCCATCCAACCCAATAGGTTTGAGAACCTAACACTAAGTCTATGACATGAAATAACATCTATAATCAGACTATTATGCAGAATAATATAAGAAAATGTGTGCAAAAAACTACTTTTACTGACATTGCAATATTTCTTATAATTGTATGACTTACAATGAATTCATAACTTTGGTCTGCTAGATGTCTTTTTTTCAGCTATAGAATCATTGCAATTTTTTTGAAATTTTCTTTTTGTAGTTATTTTAACACACATACTATTAAATTAATAGTTATTTTATTGTGCAAATGAGGGTAATCATTACATATGTATTAATATAACATGCTATTTTTTCTTTTTGTAGAAACGCTCTGATAAATTCAATGAAGGTGATAAAGTTAGGTTGTTGGATCCGTTTGATAGTACTGTTGTTGGCATTGGGAGGATTCACTCCCTATCTATTCTACATGGAGTAAACTTAAAAGGAACAGGCGACGCAAATGTGAACATTTTAATGGTCACAAGTAACATACCTCTTCCTTATGAAGACAAAATAGATGGAGTCGTCCGTTTGAAAGAGAAAGAGGGAACCTTCGCAAGGTGGCCATTAAAATATTTGTAAAAAATGATATAGTTGAATATGTTTATCATGTTTCTTATTATTTTATGCAGTACTTTGAATATTTTGAAAGTTGGAAACTCTTAGACAACTTTGACATTTTTTATTATATTTACATATATACCCTTAGACAGATTTGACATTTTATAACTTGATTTGTATATACATATTTGCATTATATTTTTTTATTGCAGATTACCTTGTTTTTCATGATGTTCAATCAATCTTTTAATTCTAACATGTAGCTTGTTCGTATATGTAATATTTTTATTTGCTTTTATGATCTAGTTTGAGTTTAATCTTATATTATTTTTGCATTATAAAATGATTAAATATACTACCAATAAATAAAAATGATTAAATATACTACCAATGGATGTAAATATATGACTAAAATAAGGACTAAATATATGACTAAAATAATGACTATGATGACTAAATAAATGACCATTTAACAACAATCTATGATTAAATTAATGACTCAATATATAACTAAATTAATGACTAAATAAATCATTTTAATATGACTAAATAAATGATCAGAGAACAACAATCAATGACTAAATTAATGATTAAATATATGACTAAATTAGTGACTAAATTAGTGACTATCGTGACTAAATAAATGACCAGATAACAACAATCAATGACTAAATTAATGATTAAATATATGACTAAATTAGTGACTAAATATATGACTAAAATAGTGACTAAATATATGACTAAATCAATGACCAAATGGATGACCAAATCAATGTCCAAATCAATGACCAAATTGATGACCAAATTGATCAATCAAAACAACTAGTGGTCACGTGACCAAATTGATTTATGACTGGCAATAAACTACCAGTGGTCACGTGATCAAATTTAGTCATTTATCTACAATTTTTGGTATTTATTTTAGCCATATATTGTTGTTTTTGTACTAGTGGTTGGTCATTTGTTATTAGACATGATCCTAGAGGAAGGCCGATAAAGTATAATGTCATGGAAGAAGAAGATACAAAAGAAATAGAAGATGATGTACATGATGATCAGGATCAACAATTAGTTGGTGATGTGCCTAATGAAGATGTTGAAGAACACAAACAAGATCATGAAGATGTAGGAGTTAATGTTCATGAAGATGGTGATGATGATGATGATATCAATGATGATAATGATGAAATCAATGATGATGGTGATGATATCAATTATGATGATGATGATGATGATGATGATGAGGATGAGGATGAGGATGAGGATGAGGATGAGGATGAGGATGATGATGATGATGATGATGATGATGATGATGATGATGATGATGATGATGATGATGATGATGATGATGATGATGATGATGATGATGATGATGACGATGATGATCTTGTGATTATGTGGGAGGACTTGTTTGTAATTATGTGGTAGGACTTGTACTTTGTGATTATCTTTACATGTCAAGTCATTTATACTTTTACCTTACAAATATTTGCATCATGTTGTGTTCCCTATTGAGATATTTATTGAAAATTTAATGGATGAATCATTTTAATGGTTTGTTATGCAATAACACAATGATTCCTATTATGATGTATGATGCACTTGATACTATTTTGTATCTATGCTCTTAATCTGATTCGAGGAGATGATGTTTTCCAATCTTGCTATTTTAACAAGTCTATTATATTTGCATGAGCTATTGTAGATAATACCTTAGGGAATGTGTGTTGCATTAAACTATCTTTAAGAATTGTTGCAGATAATACCAACACTACCCATGTTTACCCTTTGCACGTGTTTCATGGCAGAAACACTAAAACACTTTACATAAATTTCACCCTCCTATTAAACAATGAATTTCATAGTTTAGTACATATACTTTCCTAGTTCTTCTACTCCATTAGTCACCCCCAAAAGCACCTAAAACTCAAAATTTTCATACATATATAGGTTATCAATAGATCCTAAATCCTAGAGAAATAGCCACTAACTCATGAACAGACTTAGGATTGGACTTGGCCAATGAACAAGATTCAACATGGAAGCTACAATCTTCTACACTTTAGGCTCTGCAAAACCTAGGTGGGTTTACCTATTGCACTGTTATCCATATACTAGCTAAATGTTAACTAATAGTGCATTATGCAACATATGCTTTCAATGAAAATATACCAAGGAAAATCATAACATCAATGAATTCTGGCTTGAACCTCAGTTTCTTATCACTTTTGCTTGCATTAAAAATGACTCTAATCTACTTCTACTCCTAATACAAAAAAACTAGAAAACTGAATATAAAAGGTGAAATAAAAATGAAAAGATGACCTGCAGACTTCAAGAAAGTATGACTAGTGTCTGTTCTAAGGGAAAACAAAGTCAAATCATAATCCTAGTGAAAAATAGAGTAACATTATCAACATTAAAGTCCAATACTAAACAACTAAGACTTGCTTAAAATGTTTAGATTGAGAATGCATCCACAACCTCCTCACACTCTCTCAGAATTTGTTGCAGTATTCAAGACATAATTTAGTTCATTTAGCTTGAAATGAAACCATCAAAAAATACACATCCCCCCTTAGAGGCAAATTGCATATGTCATTAACACAATAATTCATACAACATAGCCAAAAATGAATGTTCTCTTTATTGATTTTCAATATAAAATTGATACATTCATGAAAATATTATAGTGAGTCACCAAAACTGCTACAAGACTCTTTGTTGTTATATTAAGGTTTCTCTAATGCATACAAATCAAGAGTCTAGAATCCTTCTTCTTGGCCCTGAATTCCCTTTTATAACACAAGGGACAAAAACAAGCCTCGGGCTGAAGAAGACACATGTCAAAATCTAATTGCATTACAAAAAAGACCTAAAGCCTAAGACCTTGACCTCTGTGTACAACCTGCATTGAATGGTGGTGGCTGAAAAGGCATCATCTTGGAAGCTCGATTTGTGGGTCTACAAAATATGTTCTCACATTTGTACTCCATATCTACTTCCATCAGGATCAAACAATGCAATCTAGCATGCGGTGGCAGGTGTCTTAGAGATTTCTCCTTGCCAACTGAGTGTTTTAATCATTTTCCCAAAATGAACATCCTGCACAAAAATTTTAGGAGTAACAAAAATGGAAGGGTTGTGACTAATCCTCCTCTTCAGGCTTCTCTTCTTCCAAGGAGCGGTACTTTTTATGTAGCGCCTCAATCTCGTCAGCTGGCCAAGAAAAACCCTTAAGGCTATGCAATTTTTTCATAGATTCCTTTGTTTTGTGGGAAGGCACAACTACTACTCCTAGGGAAAAGTTATGATACATTTTCTCTACTTCCATAATTTTATCAACAAAATTAAGAAATGTATCTCCTTGGTTTGGATCACCTTCCAGGGATGTCAAGATGACATTTATTGCTTCCTGGAAACCCTGTTTCCATTCTTCTAAGCTCTTAGTTTGCCCATCATCTATCAAAATTATAGGGACATGCCAATTTTTGAGTTCCTGGAAAGAATCAATCATTCCCATCAATTCTTTCCTTTCCTCCTCTATGTTGGGTAACTATTTATTCAATAAATTATAATTTTCCAAGTTACCCCTACAATCTGAGGTGGCTGAGCCACATTTTTCACTGCTAACATAACCTCCTTCAAGGTTTGACCCTTTGGCAGCCACGTAGCTCTTATTGGTTGAGAGAATCCAATGAATTCATAAAGCTGACTCAGGAGCTTGGATGTCAAATAATATGAAGTGTGGATTTCATCCAATTTATCAATGATTTTATTTGAAATTCTGAAAATTGAGTCTTTCCTAATTTTAAAACAATTGCTTACAGCTCCATCTTTGACCCTTTGCATTTATTTGTTTATCTTCTCAAGCTCCTCGAGTCTAATTCCTCCAGAAGAGTCAACTGCCATCTTCTTTATTTTCTCTTTCAATGCAATGTTCTCAACAAATAATTCATTGTACTTGGTATTCAAAACAACATGCATATCCTTTAGCTTTATATGCTTTTTCTCTAAATCCTCTACTGCCAGCTGAGCAAATTGGACTACATGCTTGGAAATTACTACAGCCTCTAAAGCAGTAGTGTCCTCTAAGGTCCCTACAACAACATCCCCTATTTTGTGTTGCACCCCTTGCAAAACTATGGGCTTTTTAGTGCTAGGGGCCTTTGACCATAAAGAAAAAGATTTTGAACATATTTACACCGGAGCCATGATCTCCAAACTCTCTAGCAAAATTTGGGTCCTTCTACCACATGATTTGATCTAACAAGAAAATTCTCTCTAAATTCCACCCTAGGACAAGGATCACTCCTCTTTTCACTACCATTTCTCTGCCCTCTTGAGGAGTGCAATCAAAATTATTCCTTTCAAAATTGTTGATTTCTTCATCAGACATGTTCTTCAATTTCACCATTAGCCAAAATGATCTAAACTTATGGGTATTAACAAAATTGTCATCCGCCACAAATTTCTTTGAAGCAAAAATCCTCTCACCATCTGCTTCTTCTTTAGGGATTGTGCTTGGGATGAGAGCCCTGTCTAGATCATTGAAAACTTTGGCATTTGCATCATCTTGGAATGTTTCCCTTGGAGGAGAAGGTGGTGGCACCGAAGTATCAAAATCCTCCTAGATATCTACAAAGTTAGATATTTTAGCCTTTCCTCTTTCAATCTTCCTAACCTGATCTGCTGTTACCCCCTCATCCTTCTATACACCCCCTTTTGAGGACTCTGCAGGTGCTTCCTCATTCTGATCCTTGGGAGATGGATTAATTAGTTTTCCTTTGTATTCCACTTCCTTTTCCTTGGCCTCTCTTCTCTACAACTCCTCCTTTATTATATAATCTGCCTTTCTTAACATGAATGACATTCTAGCAAAATCATCCCTGAAGTGCAGGAAGGAACCTACAAAATTGGGATCCTCTTGTTTCCTTTCCCTTTCAAATTTATTCATGAGGTCCCACTTTTTCCTCATTTTCTCTGCTTCACGTGGATGAGCATCCCTAATCAAATCTTCTCTTTCTACAAAAGAATGAAAATACCCCTTTTCCTTCAATTTATTTACTCTAATGTCATTTATACAGCCTTCAGGGTCAAAATGTTTGGCTTGGGCAACCCTCAACCTATGATTCTTTACCATAAAATCATGTACCTTCTCCAAGGTCTCACAACCTACACTGAATTCATCAAAAACTATTTTCCTAGGGAGAAAATTTCCCTTTCTATTATATTTGATTTTCTCCCTTTGTATCCATATCACTTTCCAGATGAATTTGAGGAATGCTAACCTTGGAGAGACAACAATAGGCAATACATGGGGTCCCTGCTCACATCCACAAATTCTTATTATTGTACAATTGCCATAAAAGAAGAAATCCCCAAAATTGTGGGTGAATGCACCCTCAAGGTAGACATGTCCATCAACCCTACAACTCCTTATTTTCAATATTTTGATTATCTCTTTAGGAAGCCTCGACACTACTACCCCAAGTCTTGTCAAAATTTTCATCACAAAATGGTCAAAGAATACACAATAATCACCAAACTTAGATCCCTTGTCCCAAACCTGGGTCCATCTTTGCATCGGCTAAGGGAGACCTGTGTAGGGATCATTTGTCTTTATTCTCAACTCTGGGCCCCAATATGCTTTGTTTTGATAATTAATTAAGTGGCACACCAAATAATAGTGCAAGAATACCAATTTTTCATCCTTATTTTCAGCTCTCACCAATCCCTCATGAAACTTCTCATGAATAACACTTACAAAATCATACAATTCATTTATTGCGGGGTGTTGAATGTTGATGGCTATCATCATAAAATCAATAGGCAATTTGGTGAGTCCGCAATCAACTCCAAGGACTTGCCCTAGTGCATAATAGGTTTTAACGAAATTGGGCTCAAAACAATCAAGCTTCAAGGGCTCCCTTTCAGATGGCAGGATATAATTATGTGAATCTTTGTAAATTTTTCTCATGAAATGAGGAACAAGATCCTTCTTGTACTTGTCCCTTTTTTTCTCATAGTCCCTCTTTAAATTATCCCTGTTTATAATTGTGAGGGCAGACTTATCTAAATCAAAACATTTAATGGTAGCCCCAGGAGAGATGTCTAGTAGGACATATCCTTTAGTAGTCGTAACCATCCAACTTGGAACATAATATGCCTTTTCTAGCTCCCTTATGAGCATAGGCTCTACAAAAACATTAGGCACCACCAATTTTCCAAGGTTCGGTGTCTAAGGGTTTCACATTGGGATGGCCTTGTCTCTGTTGCCATAGAATGAATGAAAAATGTCCCAACCCCTTTCCTTGGTGAAGGCATCACTACACCCTACCTCTTTGTCATTGAAGACAATCCTCAGATGATCCTGCATTGTGGATCCCTCAAATAATTCCAACAGGTCTTGGGATAAGCTCCTAGTCTGTCTAGTTTCCCTCCGTGCGATTTATTCCAATCTCTGTTCAACCTCTTGTTGTAACTCTTTAGGGATTTTGGTAGGAGAAAGATGAGAAGTAGGTTGTGCTGGTGGCTACTCCACCTGAGCTAATGACTCCCCTTTGGATGACTTCCTAGAGCACTTTGCAGGCTTGGGGGTCTTTTCTTTTGTTTGAGCAACTTCTTTGGTTGGCTTCTGAGGGTTTTCTCCTTGTAGGATTGGCTTTTGAGGAATTGGGGCTTCCTCAGCACATGGATTAACTAGAGCATGAGCATCATGTGCAGGGGATGGGGTTTCAACAAAGGCGGCTTCAACTAAAGCCTTCTTGGTGCTCTTCCTCTTCTTTAGAGTGGGATTCCTTGATTTAGGAGTGGGAGAGGGCTCATCTGAAGATTCACTATTAGAAACAATAGTGACAATCTTTCAGAAGGTTTTTATTTTTCTCTTTGTGTCCTTTTCTTTCAGAGGGGAGCTAGCTCTGGCCTCCTCTAATACTTGCAGGGCGGTTCTAGGGCTTGGTTGCACAGAAGGGGCACCTGCAATTTCTTGCATGGGGGGAACCATATGTAGAGGTGTAGCCTCAGTGATGGAAATAAAGGAGCTTGCCTCAGTTACGCGGGCTTTCTTGGTAGCAAGGGTAGCAGATTGCTTAGCAGGGGATGCCATCTTAACAATTTGGATTGATTAAAAACTTGGAAAGCAAATGCAAGAGTAAAATCTATCAACTTCTAGGGCACACATGCAAGAAACTCAAGATATTATTGTAACATTCTGATAATGCACACAAGTAGGAAAAAACACTTACTGGTTTGCTCTTCAACTAAAAATGTTGGGAAGCATGCTGGAATGCTGAAATTAGCCTTTTTTCTCGCTCTATGCTACTCTGAAATCTCCCAGGATGCAAGGTAAGAAAGAATGCCACTGAATTTTCTTTTTATTGCAATGTCATTAATTCATTCATGTTGGATAGAGGTAATCGTTGGCGCCAATTTTGAATTTCAATCATTGATCTAGCAGTTGACGATCAAGATTGCTTGTTGGCCTTCCCTGAATAATGGTGTGGCAATCTCTTAAAGTTCCTCATGTCAAATTATAATTTCATACTCCATGGAGCCTCCTCGGACATCTTAACTTTCTCTGTGGGATAAGCTTCCATTGTAATTTTCATTTATTTTACTTATCCCACGGTGTTACTATCCATTCCTTCTATCTTCATGGGATAAGATTCTATTTTATTTCTTTGGAGATTTTATCCTGAGTTGATCTTAACCCTTCCGTTCGCCTTTCACCTGCAAGCCCCTTTCTTTGTGTTTTTATCATCCACGGGATAAGCTTTTGAACTAGCCTTTTCTTATCTCGAAACATCTTTCTTATCCCCACGAGGACGTGTGGGATAATGATTTCTCTTATTTCCCCTTCACAATTCTTATCCCACAACGCACCTTTGAGTTTCACTGTTGTTTTGAATCTTTTATGCCCCATGAGATAAGCCCTTTTACCTTTTGCTTAAGTATTTTGTTATCCCAGGATTCTTTTCTTATCCCCGCAAAGACGCATAGGATAAGAAAAGCATTGCATCCTTCATTGTTGACTTATCTTGTGTTGCCTTGTAATGATATTCTAGTGGCATGGAAATCCTGTGGGATAAGACTCCCTTTATATTTAAGCCAGCCCTTATCCTGCGGCCATTTCATAGTGTTCATGGTTCATTGCAGGATAAGCTTTTACCGCTTGTTTTCTTCGACCGCTCCTTATCTCGCGTTGCTCCTTGCTCGATTTGTAGTTGTTGTGGGATAAGGACTCCTTTGTAATTCTTTCTTTCTTCTTATCTCGGGGGGTTGAAATTCACATTGAAACCACTTGCAAGATAAGGAACAGGGGGCACTTCCTTTTGAAATCTTATCCCGTGTGACCAAGTTACTTGGGGTCAGCACTTAAGTGATCATTTAGAACACGTGGAAAACTTCATGGGCTAAGTGGTCATGTGCAGGGCCTTCCTAGGAAATAAAGGACTTAAGATTCGAGGTTTTTTAGCAATACTTAAGTCCCCTTTATCACTTTAGAAATTCATATTCTTTGAAGCTCCTTTGGCCATCTCAGCTATCTGTGTGGGATAATCCTCTATTGTAGATTTATCTTGTTTTATTTATCTCGCGATGTCATTTACCCCTTCTTTTATCCTTGTAGGATAAGATTTTATGTGTTTTACCTTGGAAGCCTTATCCCACGTTGCTCCTAGCCTTCTGCCTGCAAGCCCTTTTTCTTTATGTCCCTACCATGTTTGGGATAAGCCTTTGAACTAGCTTTGTCTTATCCTACAGTAGTCCTTTTATCCTTGTAGGAACACACGGGATAAGCTTTCCCTTATTTCAGCCTAATAACTCTTATCCCGCGGCCATCTCTGAACAAGAGGAACACATCATAGGATAAGAATTCCTCTTCTTTCCTTTAACACTCTTATCCCGCGGTGCACCTTTGAGTTTACCCATTGATCTTTTATTCACCTTTGTTGTGGATCCCTTCTCCCCATGGGATAAGCCCTTTTACCCTTTTCTTAGTTATTTTCTTATCCCATGACTCTTTTGTTATCCCCACAGGAATGCACGGGATAGGAAAAGAATAGCATGCTTCTTTGTTGACTTGTCCCACATTTCCATGTAATTCTATTATGGTAACATGGAGACCCTATAGGATAAGATTTCCCCTTTGTGCCTAAGACAACTCTTATCTCGTAGGCCTCTCATAGTGCTCCTGGATCATTGCGGGATAGGCCTCTACTGCTTGTTTCTTTTAGCCGCTCCTTATCCCATGTTGCTTCTTTTCTCACCTTGTAGTTGTTGTGGGATAAGGATTCCTTTGTAATCATTTCCTTCTTCTTATCCCATGGTGCCCGATCATTGATGCAAATGTGTCGTGGGATAAGATGCACTCTTTGGAAACTATCATTTCCTTATCCCATGAGGTTGAAAATCACATTGAAACACCCAACGGGATAAGGGACAACGGATGCTTTCTCTGTAAATATTATCCCACGCAACCGAGTCACTTGGGGTCGGCACTTAGGTGATCAATTTTATTTTTTATATATAATTATAATATCCCATATAATATCTCATTTAATTATAATTACCCATATAATATCCTATTTAATTATAATTACCCATATAATATCTCATTTAATATCGCATTTACATATAATTATAATATCCCATAGGTCAATTTGAATTTCAAATTACTCTAAAAAGCAAAAGACTTCGAAAAAATTCATTCCCATGAGGCAAAGCAAAATACTTTGAAAATTTTCATTCTCACAAGGCAAAGCAGGAGAGGATCAGATTCGCAGACGGTGGCGAATGAAGAGTTCATTCGCGCGCAAGAGAGAAGATTTGCAGGTGGAGGAAATTAGTTTACAGGTTAGCAATCACTTAGCTTCATCTTATGTGCATTTCAAACATAATCAAAATTATGTGTTTCCCTTTACAATGATCTTCTAGGGTTTTTTAGGGACTTGTTCTTTGTATTGTAAGGGTTTGTATGCTTTATGAAGGCTTTGAAGGATGTTCTTTGAATGTTGGGATAATCTGTATGCATTTTTCCTTGGAATCAAGGATGTCAACCATTGGGCACATAATCATCTCATACACAAAACCATCACACTAGTGCTTTTCCCCACCCAAAATAGCCCTGGCTAGACGCCACAATGCATCCCAAGTGAGCTCATCACAGTCAAAAAGTATCTTGCATTGCTGCTGAATTGTCTCCTCTGCACATAAGCAGCTCAACCCAAAGTGATGGACCATTTTCCCTCAATTTTCCTCTTACATTCATTGCTCAATTTTCCTTCCTATTTAACCTCAGCCTTATGATTTCTTGTCCTTACCGAACATCTATCTCTGTCTAAAAGAGAAAGAAATCTGATATCCCATGAAAACCAAATCCATCTTTGGATTTGAAGTGTCCTAATCTCTTGCCACCTTCTCCCAATGTCCCTTTATTCACGGTAATCAAAGCCTTATTTTCATCTATCATGATCACCTCTATCACTTCAGATCCAAATTTGTGGTTTGGAATCTAGATCAATACCCTCCCTTAGTCGTACCTATTCAATGCCTTCTTTTTTCTCCTCCATGAGGTTTCATAGTCATCCACTAGAATCTGTTCCAAATCTTCACTCGGGATTGCCTTGAAAAACTTGTCATCCTTTGTCCTTAAATTTATTCCCATGTTTTCCATGTAATCTGCAACCATGTTTGCCTCCCTGAAAAACATGTCTAACCTCATAGTCAGGAACTTTATTTAGAGAATCCATAATGTCCCTCAGAATCCTCTATATTTTCCAATTTGGTGTGGCACCATTCTTAATAGAATTGATAAATATCTATGCATCACCTTCTATCAGTATAGAGTTCAAACCCTTCTCTACACATTGTCTGAGTCCTCTAGCAATATGGTAGCAATAGATGATGCTAGGAAAAGGTATATACGGGCGTATAAAATTGCTACGAAGCAAGGGTCAGGTGTTGAAACAAACAAATCCAATATAGACTCGATTAGTTGCTTGCTAGACTAAATGAATCGACTCTACCAAAGCTCTTATGGATCAAACACAAAAAATTTGTAAATTAACTATTAGATTTGATTATATAATATCCCATTTATTTATAATTATAATATCCCATTTACATATGTCTATGAAATTGAAATATCCCATATAATATCCCATATATATTATAAAATGCACATAAGATGAAGCTAAGTGATTGCTCACCTATAAACTGATTTCCTCCTCCTATGCGCATGAATGAAGTCTTCATTCACCACCATCTCTAACCTTGCAAATCTCCTCTCCTGCGAGCACCAATAGTCTTCTGCTTTGCCTTGCGAGAATGAAGTTTTTCGAAGTCTTTTGCTTTGCAAAGTAATCTGAAATTGAAATTGACCTATGGGATATTATAATTATATGTAAATGGGATATTTAAATTACATAATTAAATGGGATATTATAATTATATGTAAAAATTAAAATTGACCTATGGGATATTAACCATTTTTATATGAAATTATAAGTAAACATTGCCAAGGTATGGGATATTATACATTTCCATTTGTAATTATATGTAAAAATAAAAATTGACCTATGGGATATTAAACTTTTCTATATGTAATTAGAGAATTTGTGACCCGAATGAACATTGCCTAGCTATGTTGAATATATGTTTTGCACTATTTGACCAATATAAGCGATGTATAAAAAATGTGGTAACATAGACAAGGCAGTGAACTGTCAGAAAAAATGCCTTCAAGAAATGTGGTCTCATAGTGATGGAATGAA
Source organism: Cryptomeria japonica (assembly GCF_030272615.1). NCBI lineage: Eukaryota > Viridiplantae > Streptophyta > Pinopsida > Cupressales > Cupressaceae > Cryptomeria > Cryptomeria japonica. Next base: position 453,402,967 of record NC_081411.1, on the reverse strand, counting down.
ATGATGGTGATGGGATGCCATGATAGTCAAATTACTATGGATTGTCATGGCATTCCATCACCATGAGAACACATTTATTTGAGACATTCTTTCAAACAGTTCACTGCCTTGTCTATGAATGGTAGTGAACCATTTGGTTGACCTTCATATAAGATGTAAGCTAACATAAGCTAAATGAATTACATGCGCAGGAACCTGAACCCCTTTTACGAGGATCCTGCATAGTCTACATAAAGGAAGGCGATGATTCTTCTCATGGATCGGCAGGTATAAGTCAATACACCCTATAGAAACCATTTATTACTTGCTTGCTTTCTCTTTAGACCCATCTTGGAGTGGTTTAATAATAAGCCATGTTTTAGCAGTTATATTTTGTCAAAACTTTGATTTTTTTTCTCACCTAAACCACCTTGACATCCACATGGTATAGCTCATTCCACTTTCTCAGCCCTCCTATATGCTTTAAGTGAAAAGGAATACTATTTTTCTGATTTTTTGAAACTCCAAAATTACTAGGAAAACAAACTTGCTCAGTTTTTGAAACCTCTACATTAGTAGCAACTCTAATACAATTATCAACACTTGAGGCCCCAGATGGACTTATTCAAATTTAAATCTCAACATCAACTTTAGGGTCGACTTCTTCATCAACTTTACCCTCACTGATGAATTTGGGGAAAAAGCATGAGTCATTCTTATCAATCCATGTAATGGACCTATTGGTTCCCAAATGGGTTTACACTGTGCGAGGTAGAAACCAAGTTGATTCTTCAAATACTCATGGAGAAGCCAAATCCAACTATTAAAATCCTTGAGAACTTGGACCAACTGACAAGGAATATTCTAATCCTTCTACACTTTTGGCTCTACAAGACCTGGAGGGTGATCCCTTAGAAAATTTGTGATCTTTGCGCCACACTCATGAATTATGATAAAATAAAGCAGATAATCTCATATACGGGCTTAGTAGAAGGGAGAATTCTCAAGAATGGTGAATTCTTCAGTGATCCTTGACCTTACCTAGAGCATGAGATAGTAGAACACCTCAAACATACATAAAAACTTGGAAACATGTCTTGATTTTAATGATTTATGACAAACCATAAGTGAAACAGACAATAAATTGATAACCTAATGACATCTGCTAGCATATACCATTGCCTTACTCCATTGGGCTCTGAGTTTTTGAAATATCACTAAAACTTGATAGAAATTTATATAATAGGTGATTAAATCTTAAATAATACCACCTTACAGTATCATTTTATTTAGAATTTCTTACCCAAACTACTTATCAAATCCTAGTACAAGCTTTATCCCTCTGTAATCACATTCAAGCATTTTAATTAACCCCTTGGATTAAAGAATGAAATAAAAAATTACATACATTATAACAATGCAACAAGCAAATGAAACCCTTGATTCCATTAACTCAAAAGAAGATAAAATTGTACACAGGAGAGTAAGGATTTTGAAATTATATCTGTATTAACTTCAAAAGCTATCTTCTATCAAATAATAGAATACATTTCATTTACAGAAGAGCCCATTTGAAATTTGAAACTGATGACTATCTTCTATTTTTCTCTGCAAAATGACATTACAATTCTCTGCTATTTACTCATGACTTCTCAAAACTGGAACCTAATCCTACAAATCGGACCTACACAAGAGACCCTATTCAAATATTTAGGAACCCTTTCTAATGGCCTTGATTTCCCTTTTATAGAAAATAAGGAAGAAAAAAGCTTGAGGTCAAGAGACACATGTCATCTAGAATGAACAAGCCAAGAAAGCCATACACAATTCTATTACAAAATATTTCTTAAAACTACCTGTACGCTGGCATCTGTGATAAAATAGAATCACAATTTGTAACTAAACATTGGTACAAACAAAAGTGCTTGAGTCATGCCATTATCATCTCGATGTCTTCAATCGAACTATGAGATGCTTCGTTCTATCCTATAGAGTATTTCCCTTCCCGGAAGGGAAACTGGATCCTGGAAAGAAGTAAAATTGCCCCCAAACTAGAGGAAGATCTCCAACCTTTATGCCCAGGATCAGAGAAAGTGGAAGGAGAAGCTTATAGGGAAACACAATATGTTGGGGAGGGGTCGCATCTTGCATGCCATTGCAGAGATGATTGGCTACTGCTCCACACTCAAACAAATCCTTTTTTCATTCCCCTATGGGCTCCTTCCTCAAAACCCTTGCCAGCTAGTGGCAAAGTAGAAGTAGATGATGTATCATGAGTGGATTTTTCTAATAAGAAATAACTTTCACACCCCCCTCTAGCAATCCTTCAAACTTTCACAACCCCTCTAACAATAAGAAAACTCACACAAGAGAAAGAACATCCATCTGGTATCAACAAGAACACAACAACTCCATTAATGATACTGCTCAAACATCATCTTCTTCAGTGATGAAAAACCACTCTTTAGAAATAAAAAGAGGCTTCTTTTCTCTTCTACCAACTGAACTACCACCTTAATGTATTTATAATGAAAATCACTTCACTTGGCAGTGCTTGTTCATGCAAAAAAAATCTTTCTAAATGCTCGCTTCTATCTATTCACCATGTCAGCTATGAACTAGGGAAATCATGCATGTCAGACCCAAGACACTGTCAAATTCCAGCTTTTTCACAAGGAAAATCAATCCACTATTTTTCTGTCAAGATTCACCTTACATGGATGATTTTGTTTTGATCTTCTCGTCCTAGGATTGTGCAACTTTGCTTCAGAATTCTTTTAAACATCCTATTATCCTCTTTTAGATCTTCTCAAAGAAGGCTTTTTTGACTTTATCCCTCTGTGAGAATCCCTAACAACAAGCAACCTCTGATTTTATCAAGAAATCCATGATCTTTCATTTCCAACTTAGAGGTTATCCAAATTCTCTTATGCCTCTGAAACTTTTTTTTTTTTTTTTTTAATTTTAAAGAACTATGCCTGGTAAAAATTTTAACGTGACCGGTGATGCTAGCATGACACACCCTCTAACCCCACATGAACACTTTTGACCTGGAGCTATGAACCAACGAGGCCACAAATGAGGGACCTCATCCCCACACTTCACTTGTTCAAATCCGTGAGCACAACGACCCAATGAAGGCACAAGGCCTTGCGAGCACAGTGGCCCAGCAGGGATTTGAACCTTGGTGGCCACTTCACCAAAGAAGTGTTTTAACCATGACACTACATGTCTGAAGACTTATGCCTCTGAAACTATTGTCCTTGCATGTCAAATCAATTTTGACTCAATACAAACCTTCAAAAATCTGGCCTTCTAAAATGAGTCGGCATCCAATCGTCCTACCTTATCTCTATTTTCTCCAAGTTGACAAGCTTGTACTCTCTCCATTCTAACTTTCCTGCATAGATAACATACCATGCCTTTACAACACCCTTATAAAAATTGTTTGAAACTCCATCGTAGATCCTATCCATCTCGGTGAATCACACAGTCATCATCGGTCAATTTGACACTGACCTTCCATGTGGCAAATGGATCCATCTAAAGTATGACTTGGCATAGCCAACTCATCTCTTACTTCACCTCGGTCAAATACCCCACCATTAGTTTTTCCTAGCCCACCTTGGACATGTGGCATCATCTCATGATGCCGCAATCCATAATCCCCTTGCATCTGTTGATCGTGGGGTTACAAGGGTTGTTGAATCGGCCCACTTTACCTGTCGGCCACAATTACCGCCTTCTTAAGTCCCTTAACAGTCGAGCAACATTTTTACAGAAATCAAAACATCTTCATCCATTACAAGCACATGCATATTGATGAACTATTAGTAGTTTGGACTTTACTTATTGGGAACCGATAACAACAAATGTTGCAAAGGTTTAACTATCGGCTTAACATCCCATTCGAGGACACGTGGAATCATCTCATGATGCCACGGTCCTTAACCACCATGCACCTTGAACTATGGGGGAGCGCGGGTTGTAGGATCTACTCACGGTTTAGCTATCGGCCACAATATTAAAACATTAGAATTAGGAAAAAACAAAGGGACCGGCTGAAATGTTAAACGAGATCTGCCTAGGATAATATAGGTAAGCACAACTTAGGGGATAAAATGATCCTGTTGCTGACGACACGACCCTTAGGCCTTAAGACAAAAAGGTAATGTGAAATTATAACACACTTAGGTTTTTCCACAAGATTTAATTATAAAAGCGTAAAACCCTAAACCCTTAAGGCAGGAACAAAGAACAAAATTAATCCAGAATGACTAGGATTTTGACTAAGGCATGAAAAAATTTGCATAGTCATTTTTAGGACTGTCAAGACCTTTGACAAACCACCCTCAAATCTATATGCAACACTTGCAAAAAATCAACAAGATATGGTGAACCATCTATTACAATTTCTTGTCATCTCTCTCTATGGAATCTTAAAATTATTTCATCTTACAATAATAATCAATGCACTCCCAACTATCTCTCTCATTTGATGGAGTGCAGGTACCACCAAATAGGTATTTTTCAAATGTGTCTTCCTCAAGCGAGGGAAATTCAAGAAGAGAAGAGGAAAGTGAGACATGTAGTAGGTCTAAAAGAGGGAGATCAACTAGAGGTCAAAAGATTAGAAGAAAATTCAATAAACGCATGGAATTGTTTCTTGCTCAAGGGGGGTCATGTTCTTATGATGACGAGAGCATAGGAGACATCGAGGTACCCTTGAGGTACAAACATCTACAGAAAAAATGGGTACCCAAGGAACTTCCTCCAATAAACACTGATTTTTGTGTTAACGAGAGGATATATTGCATAGCACCATCATCATTACATGGTTTGGGCCTATTTTCCATGGATGGCATAAAGGTTTATTACAAAAAAGTTGCTGAATTGATGGAGTATGTCGGACCCTGCTACAATTTAAAAAATTGGATGTAGTTTGTTCGATATACACAAAGTATGTGTAGGTATGCACTGCCAACAAATTATATACAACTAAAAGGTAATGATCAAAGTAAAAGAGTGGTTATGTACATTGATGAAAGGCCAAAAGCAACAAGGAATATTATAGGTTTTATAAATAGTACATGACCTAGGTCAACTTATAGGCAACCCAATTGCATATTTGAGGTGTGTGAGGGAAACCGTGTATTTGTATGTGCGATAAAATCAATAAGTGCAAGGGAATAGCTGCTAATCAATTATAATTTGAATCACATAGATACAAAAAAAGTTACTATCGTGGGGGTGGTGTGTACTTATATATACCATTTAAAATAACCTCCAATTAATGACTCCAATAAACCATTTTATTATTAAGTTCTTTTGGTAAGTCTATTGGTTTCATTTCGGTAATGTTTTTTTATATTTAATTTTTGTCACAACGTGACATTGATCCAACACATGCAATCATTGAGTACTGCACCGACCTATGCAATAGGACATGCACCTGGGGATGCAGAGGCCACTAGTGGTAATATTTTAGTAGCATTTCTTGGATCTTCCCGTATTACTAGTATGGGAACGTTGTCGGTCACATTTGTGGTGACCGATGATCTTGTTCCCATAAAGATAGAGAATGTTCCAGGTACTTTAAAATAATTATTATATATAGTCCAAATGTAATTTACTTATTGATCACTCATTTTGGACTAATGATCCCATGATTTATTTGTAGGAAATTATGTTTTTTATAAACATCTAAATGACATTACATTGGAGATCTTTGGGCCCACCATAGGTACACGTGGAATGCCCAAAATCAACAATTAAAAGATGAACTCATAAACCGTTTGGTTGTGTTGTTCGGAAATGACACATTCAACAAAACCAAGGTCCTTCAAAAAGTTGGCACATATCTAAAGTATGTGAGGGACCAATATAGGACACATTTAGAGAAGAACAAAAAGTACGAGCATCCCCCCATGATTCCAGAGAGGGGGTGGAAGGACCTATTTTCAGATGGAAAGGAGAAAGCTAAAAAGAGAAAATGACATACACCACCGGGTAATGGAAGGTATGTGATACTATTAACAATGTAATTATGCACTAATTACTCTTTATATTTACATAATCTAACATATTTCAAACTTTTCATAGGTTGCCCGACACATCGAATGCAACTAAGGCAAGACTAGAAAAGCACGGGCAACACAAACTTGGCTCTGGTGGTTATATGAAAGTTGTCGCACAAATTGTAAGTATCAATAAATGAAATATCGCATCGAAATAATAAATTGCAAACAATTTTTTTAAATCAAACAATATAAGCAAAATTCATGATATTAAGCAAAAATGAAGGGCTCTGAATTCAATAGAGCACCCATAGAAGATGACATGAAAATTGCCTTCTAGCAAGGCTACGAAGCCGTGGCTGAACACCTAAGAGAATTGAGTGGGTAAACACAAGATTTTGATGCATTCGTCACATAGGTAAACAAGCTAAATGAAAATGATTTAAAATTGAATACTTGAGCAATAATCTATTCGATGTTAATTTCCAACATAAAGTGACTACATTTGTTTCAAATAAGCAAGAAATGGTAACAATGCACATGGTATTGGAATGCAACCTGATAAGGGTCAAACACAACCTGCACATGATGAAGGTTGTGGTGTGCATCTCGGTACTGGAGGTATTCATATGCTATACAATTTTTTTATGTAATTATTAATACAAATAAACATCTTTAATTGAAATTGGTATAGTAATTAATGTAATCTTTTTTGTTTTTATTTTAGAGCATGTAGAGTGTGGTGAACAAGTGGAGCATGATCAGGGTAGACAACATCAGGAATGTGATGTACCCCCATCAGGTAAAGAGGACCATTGTTATTCCTTTAGATGAATTTAATTGCAATTAGTGTATTGATTAATGTAACCTTTCATGTGTGTTTCAACTCCAGAAGATTTAGAGGGTGTTCAAAATGTTGAGGATGAGGCTAGACAAAATGATCAGGAAGATGACGTGGTCCCATCAGGTAAAGAGAACCCCTGTAATGTTCTTTTAATTAATGAAATACTTGTAACAATAATAAAAAATATTATGAATTTAACCCATTTCTTTGTTATTGCAGCAGATCCCCCTTTGCCTAGGCATCCTCGTCGCGAGTACAAGGTGAGTATAGGACTAGGCATACATTAAGATCACAAGAAGAGGGCACAACAACTGAAGAGAAGAAAAATGATGAAGAAAATGATGCTCCACTTAGTGTTTACTTAGCTTAAAAAAAAATTAAAAGAACAAATGATTGTAATCATATTATTTGTTAATGAATGAATTTTATGTGTTAATGAATGTTAATGAATCTTCTCTTTTAATGAATGTTATGTGTTAATGAATTTTACGTGATAATGAATGAATGTTATATGTTAACGGGGAATTTAGGGTGATGTTGGGGGGGGGGAGGGCCAAATGAGCTTCCAACTTCACATGGTTGTCCCTATTAAGTAGAGAATATTAAACTATTCTTGAAACAAAGAGAAGCTCAATAAGGTAATGCACTTTTCAATATTTCATTATGATCCACAGTTAATCTTATTGAATAATATGTATTGAATCTTAATTGCAGGGTCCAACAGAGCCAACACGAACAACAACACAAGAAGTTACTTAGTGGAGACCATCAAAGGTAAGGTCCTCAATTAAGATTTTGTTGTTTATATTCATATTGTTGATTACATAGGCAAATATTCATTTAACTTTTAAAAAAGGTAGTCACCAAATACAACAAATAGTTGTCTAAGTCTAAGATCAAAGATTAGCAATTAGGAGTCACCAAATACACCAAATAGTTGTCTAAACAAGGGCTAGAACCCACTATGAAATATAGTTTACACTTCTCTGTGAACTGAGAACTTCAACATTTTAATGGATACATAGGGCACTGCCTTAAAAAATAAGCCAACTTCACATGAAATTGGTCTAAGGTAGAAATAACGGTAAAAGAAACATCTAATCTTTTAAATTCAACTTTAACTTGAGGGTGATGGAACCAATGGTGGGACAAGTGAAACCATCACGAGCCTTAATCAAGACTTTGAATTTATCATAATTGTCTTGATATAATGCATATGTGAAAAAATATTATTTTATATTCATATTAATCATATGTAGTGGATCAATAAGCACCCTACATGTGGGTTTGTCATTAGTTATAGCAGTAATGTATATTGGTCCATCAGGTGTATTCTTTGAGTTACCACTTTGGGTAAAGGTGATATTAGGTTCAATCTTAGGTTTCAGTCTATCTTGTTTAGGAACTGGTTCCATCACATTCACTATATGCTCAACTCAGTTGGTAACTCCAAGGGTCACCTTTTTATCCTAGTGACTACTTTCAATCTTATGAATATCATTGTCCCTTGATAAGGCATTCTATTCATTGACGTTGAAATATGTCCCTAATGCCTTTATCATATGACTGGATTTTGTGATGCTATACATTGTCTTGTGTTTTCTTTCCTAACTACCATAGTTGCTCATACACCTCTTAATTACTTTAATGCTTATCTTGGTTCTATGTTGAGGCTTTAAACTATCAATGTAGCTTGATCTTTGACATTTTTTGACAATGGCTACATTTTGTTGTGACCAATACTCTTGATAGTCTATATAACTATGAATTGTCCTTTTGTTTAAATGATGTTACTATTTTGACTGTGTATTGTAGGTCTATTAGACTTTAGGACTATCAAAGATTTATTCATATTGCTGCTACTATACTATCATGTTCTCATTCATCTAAACCTTATACCCTTTAACCCTAAATCATTGTAACTGCCTTTGGCCCTTTTGGAATTGGATCAAATCCTTACTTGGGTAAAGTTGTTAACTGCTTCTACTCTCTATCATTAACTTGCTATATTTTTTTCTGATCCAATCCTTGTATATGAACATCTTTTCTTATGGACTGTGAGAAGTCACTTTGTGGTTTGAGATCTTTATAATATTAGTGTGTTGCTATGATTGTAATCTCTACATCTCACTCTTATATCCATGCTTTATCAAGGTCTTCATTACCCAAATAGTCCCTCTTGGTTGTGTTTGTATATTGTTAGAATATATGGGATTGTTGATTTTGTATATTGTTAGAATATATAGTTTACCATAGTTAGTTAGTCATTGAGGTAAGGAGTTATATAGGGGTAGCTCAATATTTGAGAAAGCTTATCAAATCATATTCCATATTTGCAATGTTGTATATTCCCTGATGGCATTTTTTTTTTTTGTATAGCCTATTCATCAGAATTCTGATGGACATGCCCAACATAAGCCCTGACGAGAGTGTTGTATCTATGATGAAATATTTCATCGCAGGTAGAGAACTCTCATCAGAGCTTCCTTGCATTTTTTTTGTTAGAATTCAAACAAAAAAGGACACCATGTTTCGACAAGAATGTTGTACCTACGACGAAATATTTTGTTGCAAGTGCACCATTCCCGTCGGAGCTTCCTTGCATTTGTTGTCATAATTCTAACAAAAAGGGGAACTATGCTCCGACGAGAATGTTGTACCCATGACAAAAAAATTCATTGCAGGTGCACCATTCTCGTTGGCACATAATTCCCTCTTTTTTTTTGAAATTCCGACGAAAAACCTTGTGCATGGTTCATCAATAGATTGGCGACTTCGTTGGAATTCCAACGAATTAGAGCACCACATTATGTGTCAACTTTCGACAAAGAAGGCATTGGAATTCCGAAAAACATCTACCTATTGAATAACCCGACAAAATTTTAGCGACGAAAATCTTTTCACCATTTCGTCGAATCTACGACAATAATATGTCAAAATTACGACGATAGTTCATTGGAAAATGACCCCAAATGTGTTAGTGTTTGGACAATCAAGACATTAGATTCACACTTCAATACTCCTCAAAAATGATTTTCATCTTTTGGAATGCTAGGGGGTTGGGTAACATTCCCCGTCAAAAGGCTACTAGGGATTTGATTTGTGACCATGCTCTGACTATTGTTTTTGTCTAGGAAACAAAACTCTTATTTGAAGAAATGACTAGAATATATCCTCTAGGATATTCAAAAAATGGTTAATGCATGTGCATTGTGTGACAATGAATGGCTAGTGATATTTCTTGCTTATGGGATTTGTGTAAACTTACTCCAAGATGTTGGGTGGCAAGTAAACATTCTTTCTTTTTGTTGGTGACTAGCTTTCCTATTGGGGAAGCAATTTTACTCTCCAATGTTTATGTCCCCTTAGAATTACACGGTAAGGTTCTTTTTGTTCTCAAGTTAGAATGGTGTTTAATTTTGTTCCTTCTTTACCTTGGATCATTATTGGGTATTTCAATTCTATTGGTAGCTTGGATGAAAAACTAGGAGGTGCTACTAGGCTTGGTCCTTTCTTCTTCTTCTCTGTCTAGGTATAACATCTCATTCCTCAACCTAGTGAATGTAAATCCAAGCAATGGTCTATTTACATAGAACAATAGGAGTAAGGCTAAATCTATTTCTGAAAGATTAGACAAATTCCTTGTTTCTGACTTTTGGATTGGCAATAATTGGGTCTTTCAATTGACAACCTTAGAGTGGGAAGGTTTTGATCACTGACCAATTAAATTCTCCTCCTCTTTGTTTAAGCTTCCCAAGAAAGCACCTTTCAAGTTTCAAATTATGTAGCTTTGAGATTCTAATTTGGACATGTTGGTTGAAAAATGGTGGTTGGAAGGAAAGCCAACTTCCAGTTTTTACTATGTATTCCTTCTTTTAAGAGATCAAAATATGTGAAATATCAACTCAAAAGATGGAATATATCTTCTTTTGGAAACATCTTCAAAGTCAAGAAAAAGATGTAGGATTAGTTGGATAGAGTTACATTTACTATCAAAGAACAAGGGTTGTCCTTGGAACTTCTTCAATTAGAGAATAAATCGTCAAAGGAGTTATCTAAGTGGGAATTGCAAGGTCAACCCACAATAATTATTCCCTTTTTGGCCAAACCAACACAGTGAAATAAACATTTTGCACTAGATATTCACTTGTTAACACTTATAGTAGCTAAATCATAAGAATTTGAAGATGAAGCAAACTACTAATTTGTGATATTTTTTGTGTATATTTTAATTTATTTTATTTTTTAAATTAGAAATAAATTATGATTTTTTTGTACTTAATGTTTAATAACTTATTTTTTATGGTAATTAACATTTTTCAAAAGTGATGTTTATGTCATCATGCATAACATTTTTTATAGAAAGGATAAAATTCCAATTTTTAAATATAGATTTGTCAAACCAATATCTAATGTATGGATATTTTTTCATAAATTTTTACTACATATATTCTTTTAGTTAATGTTCAATGAAAAACCTACATTCATAACAAAAAAATTATTAATGAAATTAAATATATATTAAAAAATATACATTTTGGCAAGCTCATAATAAGGGCTACATACTTACAAAAGATAACTTCTACTTCTAAATGAATTCATTTGACCCCAAAAAAGCTAAAGTTAAAGTGGTTTTTTGTCAGCATTTTGATAGGTGCGGAGGAGATTCCATTGCAAATATGATTTAAGACTAGAGGAGTTCTATCCAACGGGTTTTGATTTAAACCTCTTCCATAAAAATCCTTCAAATTTAAACCTCTCAAGTATTAAATTATTATATTTATTAAAAAATATATACTTTCAAGAAAAAATCAAGATGCCCCAAGTTCGTAACCCATTATTGTGGGATTACGCTGCGAGAAAAGATTTTCTGGAAACAAAAATCATGAATTGACGAGCTTCAAGAAGGAGACAAGAGCACTTCCTTCTTCTATAACTCTATGACGAAATGCTAAAGAGGAAATGTTCTCTCCTCTGTTCTTTCTGCAAACAGGGCTCATTTGGATTTTTTCAAGGATATCTCTCTTGAAGTGGTTCAACATTTTACCTCTTTATTCAATGAAGGGAAGGTTAAGAATCTAGAAGAAGAGAGTCAAGAGATTAATTGCATCCCTAATATATTTTTTTATTCAATGAATAAAACCCTACTTGAGTCAGTCTTTATTGAGTAGAACAGAACAATAATTTTTCAAATGAAAAAAGGAAAATCCTTTGGGTCAGATGACTTTCCTTTTGAATTATGTTAGGCCTATTGGGAAATTATAAAGGATGATTTTTTGGAAGTTGTTAGAGAATCTCAATGCAACAAATAGATGCTCAAGGTTATTAACTCTACTTTTCTTGTGCTTATTCCAAAAAAAAAAGGTGTAAACTCTTTAGACAATTTTTGGCTAATTACACTTTTTAATGTCACTTACAAAGTTATCACCAAGATTATTGCTGGCGTTTGCAAAAAATCTTGGATCCTTTAATCTCCCTTGAAGGAGGAGGTTTTGTCAAAGACTGACAAATTTTTGATGAGATTATTGTAGTTTTGAAGATGATCCATTCTATGACCATATCTAAAATTAAATCTATGTTCCTTAAGATAGACATGTCTAAAAATTATGACAAAGTTAGATGGCCCTTTCTTCAGATCATTCTATTACCCTTTGGATTCTTCTCTAAGTGGAATTGGTCATGAGTTGTGTTTCACCTTCTGCCTTATTAATGTTGATTAATGGTGTTCCTTCTGATCTCTTTTCAGATTCTAGAGGTTTATGGGAAGAAGACCCTCTCTCACCATACTTTGTGGCTAATAAACCATTTTAGAAGTATCAGATTTCCCTACTCATCTAGTGTTTCTAATCCAAGATGGTCATGGCATCGCTCAAATTCTCTCTATTTGAAAATACTCATGTTTATACTTATAGCCTCTCTGATTAGTTGACGAGTTGCCCTGTCTCTACCAAATTGTCTTATCACAGAACTCATGTCTTGTTTAGCAAATGTGAGACATTTTAGTCGATACAAAGTGTTTGCAATTGATATAGTCGAGAGAAAATATAAGTTATATATCAAATGCAATCCACTGGTAATATCAAAATATATATAAAAGATTGTGTTTGAGGGTACGAATAGATGTGAAAGATAAGTTACATGCAGATGAAAAACTAAGATTAATTGGGACTTGCAATGTAATGTCTAGCTGTTGGTCATGTAAGTAAATTGTATTTTATAATTCTTCTTAGTCTGAATAGGTCAGCCTTAAACATCATATTAAGTCTAGATAATGTTAGTCAACTCTGAGTGTTTTAACACTTTTAAGTCTAGAAATGTATTCTTAGTGTGACCATACACCTTAAGCAACATATTAAACCTAGAAAATATCAATCATCGATTTAAAAATTTCTAAACACGGATGTGAGACCTTGCATATGTTTTGACTCGTTGATAATCTCAGTTCCAGACAACTACAAACTTGTTGATCACCTTGAGTGTGAAGTGATCATAACAAGAATCCTGAGGTGTAATAGTAGTCTATATGTAACATATAGATGAGTGTGGTAAAGCAAGTACCTTGAGTGTGAAGTGATCATAACAAGAATCCTGAGGTGTAATAGTAGTCTATATGTAACATATAGATGAGTGTGGTAAAGCAAGTAAATTAGTGGTCTAAAACATATCTTGTTTCTACCAAAAATTTAAGAAACCTTAGACTCTAAACATGACCCACCCATAGGCATGAGAATAGAGTGAATGAAATTTAATATTGTTCTGAAAGTCCAACATAGTTATATAATTTAAAGTTTCTAAACATTAGATATAAGAATGCGAGAATTTTTTAATTAATTCAATTCTCATGTTTATAGAGAACTTAGTATATAAAATTTTGGACAAATAGAGAACTTAGTATTTAAAATTTTGGACAAAATTGAATTATGATTTCGAAAGACTTTCTAAAGTGCATTTGTTTTCCATGGACCTTTACAATAACAAGCAAAGAGCTCAATGAAAAAATAGTAGAGGCATGAAAAGTTACTCTTGGGGTCTAGTATGATGATGATAATAGAAGAAGAATAAACAATCAAGGGCATGTTTGAAGTAGCATTTCATACTAGGGTAATGTTTGACTACGAGACTAAAGATAAAATATTGTGGATAATGGCTATGACATTAAATTTTCATGAAGTCGCAGTCATTTAAAAATATCTAAAATATAAACCTATCTCATAAAGATGCAATTGTTTTGAATGCATGTAAATGAGAATTGTATAACTAAGGATTATGGGTAAACATGAATAACAAGAACATAATTTGGACTAAAGATAAGAGTAGTAAAAATCATGAGATGCTAAAGGAAAGTCATACCATGCCTTTAAATGTTCAAAAAAAGAAAGTAAGGGATACACGTTAGAAGAGTAAGAGCCAATAAGACAACAATCCAAGGCTAAAAAGTAAAGTCTCAAGAATAGTGGTCCCCAATTTTATAAAACCAAGGCATTTTGTGGGGCTCACAACAAATAGCTCCCAAGCAAGGAAAATGTACACTAGGAGTGTATATGACTAAAATTGAAATATGAGATACTAACAAATCAAGGATAAATAATTAAATAATATACATAAATAATATAATACACTATATACAAACCGAAATCAAAATATTTTCAAAGTCAAATTTATGATAGCTCTGAATGACCTCTCCAACAAATTGATGTCTTGATTAATTATAAACATAGTGACTTGAAAATTTTGAGTCTATTAAAAATAACATATTAAAATATGAATAAACTATATGCATAACTAAGATAGAACATGTCAACTAGAAAATAATATATTAAATCACCTCAACCATAGTGTATGCACAATTCCTACACCTCCTTAAATTTGTAGGGCTTGATTTACTTGTCTCACATATAAATTTATGATCACATTTTATCTTGGAATAGGTAGAGGTATTTTGAATTAGTTTATGAATATTTTAAGATGCCTTTGATTTCTTAAATATTGGTTTATTACCATCTAGGCATCCATAGCACCAAGTTATCTATCATCCTATTGGAAGCATAGATATACTATTAATCATGCATCTATAACTTTCAAAAAAATTAATAGCCTGCAGAGATGGTAGTGGCCGAGGGTAGCAGAGATGGTAGCGGATTGCAAAAAGATGGAGGTCTTGAAGGTGATAGAGATGGCAAAAATGATTAAGGATAGACAACTGGTTTTCCACCCTTTGTTGGAGTTGTCACGGGTACTAGAACGGAGAGCTATTATGCGGCTCCTCGTGACTCTTTGCCTCAGGTGGACCTAGGTAAGGAGTTGACTTTTAAAAATGGAATGATCCTCCCCCAGGGGGATTCATGTGTTGTTGAGGGCCCTATTAACAATGCACAATATGGTTCAACCTTAGGTCCCAGTGCTGGTGACTCTGTTTCTGGCAGGAACATTCAGAATTCAAATTTGAATTTGGGCGGGAAAGAGGTTGCAGGAAAATAATCTTGGGTTTCTCTCTTTGGAGTAAAACCAAATGGTAAATCCTCTTTTCCCCATGTTACGATTTCCTCGGATCCCAGCAGTGGTTGTGTTTTAATATCAGTCTCCGACCCAATTATTGACCATAATATCTCTTTGATGGCTTTATCTCTGGTTGGGAAGTTTATGCATCCAAGGCCTAATATCAAGACTCTTAGAGAGTTTGTGAGAAAGAAATGTGCTTGAAAGGGCAAGTGGAGGTTGTTGCTCTCTTCTCCTTCTCTTTTTCATGCGAAGAGGACATTTTGGTTGTCCGTTGTGGAGGCCCTTGGGTTATTAGCAAATCATCATTGGCTTTAAATAATGTTGTGAAACGAAAAAGAAAGGCAAAGAAAGTTTGGAAAGCTAAGAGGGATCCTCCAAGAGAAAATATCCCTAAGGAAACTAATGGTACTAAGGAAGTGAGGAATGGAAATATTTCTACCCTTGATGGTGGAAGGCACTCAAAGGAGGAAGATAGAAATGCTCAACCTTAAAAAAAAGAATTGGAAGTGATTATTGGTGAAAAAGGAGATGAGAATGCTAGAGACTCTATGTAGAATGTAGAAAATGTCCCTAGCTCTGTTGAAAAAAAGGATAATAGAAATGAGAGTTCTCATGAGGAGATTCTTGACTCTCCCATTTCGTCCTCGGAGGAAGAATTGAATAGCCAGAGTGCGATAATGTCTCATGACTCAAATGAAACTATCAGCTACGTTAAATCTACATTCCCCCTGTTGGTTTGAATTTCTTGGGAAATGCTTCCCAACCCACCACTAAGGATAAAAGCCAGAGTTTAATGCTGGAAAATGAAATAGATGGAAAGTCTAAAGAGAGAAATTATGAATTGGGCAAGAAGAACTTGAGTTGGAAGAAACAGATTACAAAGAGGATAGTGGGTTTTCTAAGTCATCAAGAAGAGAAGCTCCAAGAAAAAGCTAACTCCTCGTGTGACTACAAGGAACAAAACAAGAACTGATGTGGGACCAAGAGGAAGTGTTGGGAGTAAATCTTCAAGATGGCATAGAGAGAAAGATAGCAGCTAAGCTATTGCAGATGGGATACAGTGAACTATCCCTGAGATTTGTAAGAATCTAACCCCAAGTAAGCAATGAAGATAATGTCTTGGAATATGCGAGGGCTAAATAACTCTCATAAACAAGAAATTTTGCATAATTTTATTAGAGATCATAAACCTGATATTGTCTTAGTCCAAGAGTCTAAAATGCCAAAGGAAAGAGTGGAAAAAATGAAGTTCTTTACTTCTAATGGTGTTCATGGTAATAGTTATGATGGAGCTTCTAGAGGAATTGCCTCGTTCTGGAATCTAAATATTATTAGTGGTGCCCCTATTTGGGAAGATTCTAATCATGTAGCTACTAAATTTCATCATGTTAGAGATAATTTTAGCTGGATTTTTTCAAACATTTACACCCCAAATAGCAAAATTGCAAGCAGAAAGTTTTGGAAGTCTTTGGCTGATTTTAGAGATAAATTCCTGAATGATAACTGGATTTTTATGGGTGACTTCAATACCCCAATGAATGATTCAAAAAAATTTGGGGGATCCCAAGTGCAGTTGAATAGTAAAATGGATCTTTTGGAGTTTATAAACAATCATGATTTGATTGATATGGATCTCAAAGGTGCCTCCTTCACTTGGACTAATCGAAGAGTTGGTAATGACCTTATACAAGTCAAACTTGATCAAGCCCTGGTTTCTAATGATTGGTTGTGTAATTATTGGTTTTCTCTTTCAACGCTTTCTAGAATTGGTTGTAACCACTATCCAATTACTTTTGTTGCCAAATCTTTTTCAAAGAAAAGGAATTTCCCATTTAGATTTGAGAAAATGTGGCTTTCTCACCCATCTCTTCATGATAAGATCAAACAGTGGTAGAATATTAGTATAAATGTATCTACCATTTTTATAGTTACGAAAAATCTAGGAGAGGTAAAGAAGAATATAAGAAGCTAGAATAGGGATTCCTTTGGGCATACATTTGTCAACAAAACTGCTATCTAGATGGAGTTAAAAGAAATCCAAGACAAAATCCAAGAAGAAGGCTATAAGGATGGTTATTTAACAAGAGAGAATGATGTTCTGTCTAAATACCATGATATTATTTCTAAGGAGGAGGAATTTTTGAAGCAAAGGTCGAGATCCACCTGGCTTGCTTCTAGTGATAGGAATACCAAGTTTTTCCACCTTTCCATAATGAAACACTGGGCATCCAGTAGAATCAACCATATTTTAGGAAATGACAGCAAGTTTGAATCTGAGTAAGAAATTAGTGGTGAAGCAGTCTGGTATTTTAGTGAGCTTTTATCTGTTGATCTGAGATTGAGACCTGAGGCCCAATAGTACCTTATTGATGATATCCCATGCATTCTTAATGAATATCTTAACAAAATGCTTTCAGTTATTCCTTCTAGTCAAGAAATTAAAAAAGTTGTTTTTTTCTTTTGAAGGCAATAAGGCTCCTAGTCCTGATGGCTTCCCAATGTTCTTTTTTCACAATTTTTGGGACATTATAGCTGAAGATGTTTGTAATGTAGTGAAGGATTTTTTTTGGTGCTAGAAGAATTTTAAAGAGATTAATGCTACTTTTGTTGTTCTTATACCCAAAATTCCAGGTGTTTATTATTTTGATGCTTTCCATCCCATCAGTCTTTGTAATTTCTTTTACAAGGTCATTTCTAAAGTGCCCATGTCCAGATTGTCGACTGTTCTTCCTCTTCTCATATCTTCTCAACAGTTTGGTTTTGTGTATGGAGACAAATCCTTGATTCGATTGTTGATGTGCATGAAAATATTCACTCCCTGGTTGAATCTAAGAGACAAGGCTTTTGGTTGAAGCTAGATTTTTCTAAGGCTCATGACAGAATGGACTGGAACTTACTCCTCAAGGTCTTGGTTTCTTTTGGTTTTGGTAATAAGGTTTTGGAACTTATATGGCAATTGATCTATACTACTAATACTTCCATTCTAGTTAATGATTCACCCTCTTATTTCTTCAAATCCTCTAGGGGGATAAGACAGGGGGACCCCATATCCCCTATCCTTTTCACTATAATGGCAGAAAGTCTTGGAAGGTATTTGCAAAACATGGTTAGAGACGGTTGTTTAAAGGGGCTCCACCCCTCATCTGATACTCCTATCTTCTCTCATCGACAGTTTCTTGATGATACAATTCTTATGGGAACATCTGCGATTGGAGAGGCTAGAACTTTCCAAAAAGTTATCACTTATGAAGAAGCTTCTAGGAAGTTCATTAATAGAATTGTTCTCTTTTTTTCTGAATACTCCAGCTGAAAGACATCAAAGAATAGCTAATATATTGGGGTGTAGTATTGGAGACTTCCCTTTGATTTACTTGGGTCTTCCTTTAGGAACTTCACCGTCAGATTCTTTCTGGCTATCTCTAGTGGACAAATTTAATAAGAAGCTTGCTGGCTAGAAAGGTTCTATTCTCAATCAGGATGGGAAAATTCAATTGATGAAGGCTTCCTTGCAGAACCTTCCAATTTATGCTCTGAGTCTCTTCAGAATCCCAGCTAAATATGTTGATATAATTGATAGTATTCAAAAAGGTTCTTGTGGTCTAGAGTTGAGAATAAAAAGAGAAATCCATTGATTTCCTAGAATGAAGTGTGCAAACCTAATAAATTAGGAAGCCTTGGGTTGAGGGACATTAGATCTTTTAATGAGGTGCTCTTGGCTAAGCAAGTGTGGAGGATTTTTTCTAAGAGAATGGAATGGAATTTTATATTGCATAACAAATACTTAAGTCAAGTGACCTCTTTCAAGTAATTCATCACCTCCGGTTGCTTTTCTTGTGGATCTTATCTCTGGAACAACATCATTAAGGTTAGAAGTCTTGCTGCTAAAGGTGCTGGTTGAAGGCTGGGTAATGGCTCTAGCATCCAATTTTGGGAGGACTCTTGGACTGGAAATGCGCCTATTTGTCTCAACTCTTCATTCAATCCCTTCAGAGAAAATTGCATTAGAAGATTTTGTCATATGGTTGTAGATTATTGGAGGAATGGTTGTTGGGTTAATCTGGTTCAGATCAGTTCAGAGTTATGCCCTCTTCAAATTCTTCTAAATTTAGTCTCTGTGGACCAGTCGAATGATTTAATGGTTTGGAAAGTTGATCCTTCTAGTTTGTATTTGGTTTCATCTGCCTTTGCTATTATTTCTCATAATGATTATTCCACAAGCCCAGTTTGGTCCAAAGCCTGGATTAAAAACCTTATCCCAAAGGTTTAATATCTTCTCCTAGATTCTTCTCCAAAACAAGATCCTTACTACTAACAATTTATGCAAAAGGGGTTTGCACCTTCCCAACATTTGTCTCCTTTTCAAGGCTAATGCAATGTCTGTATCTCATATTTTTATTGGGTGACCCTTTTCTTAGGAAATTTGGGGGAGAATGCTTCAATTATGGATTCTTTGTTGGGTCTTTCTTTCTTCTATATTGGACTTGTTCCTTCGATGGAGAGCTTCTAGTAAAAATCAAGTTATCAAAAGACTTTGGTCTTATATCCTTCCTTATCTTGTTTGGGGCATATGGAAAGAAAGGAACAATAGAATTTTTAGAGACTCTACTTTATCAGCTGAGATTGTCTTTCATAAAATCCACAAAGTTGTGAAGGAAAATTTCAATTGTCTTAATAGCTCCTAGTTGAGAAAAGAGGTTCAAATCTGCATTGATTATGATTATAAGGTTGCAAATTCTTGGCAAATTCAATTGGACATTGCTAGAGTTTTTAAGCCAATAAGAAAACCCCATTATAGAACTTCATGGCATGTGCCTCCTTCAAGTTGGGTAAAGATTAACTTTTATGGGACAATGAAGGGTAATCTGGGTCCAGCTGGGTGTGGAGGAGTGATCAGGGATAGTAATGACACTTGTATTTTGGCAGTGGCACTCCCCTTGAGTATCTATTAAAAACATATTGTTGAAGACATTGGAGCCTACCAAGTCCTTTTCATTGCTAAATAGATAAACTATACAAGTGTGTGGATTGAAGGGGACTCCAAAAATATTATTCAGTGTCTTAAGAAAGAAGTGAATCCTTCATGGAACATTGTGAACTGGATTAGCTTATCTCAAAAAATCATTACTATTTTGATAAGTGTCAAATTTCCCATATATTTAGGGAAAGTAATAAAGTGGCAGACTATTTTTCCAACCTTTGAGTTAAAGCCTATGATAAAATAATTTGGCAAGAAGGGTACCAATTGGATTATGAAGCAAGGGGGCTATTAAGGCTAGATAACCTAACCAAATGAGAATTTAATTTCCCATGATTTATATGACAATGAATATTAGTGGTGCATGTTGTGCAAGGGACACTTCATGAGTTTTCTACATTTATTTCTCTTATAGAGTCTTCCCCTTGCACGTTTTTTGGGTGCGATTGGAGTTATTTTGTGTTCATTATCAGTTTGGGGTTGTTTCTTGTTCGAAAAACTCCACAGCTTCGGCCATTTGCATATTTTTTACTCTTTTAGTGCACAATGGCTATCAAAATATGGGTGGGGATTTGAAACATGTGGAGCTAATGGACTGCACTATGCTGAAAAATAACAATACCATATGGCGAATCCTAGAGAAAGGTGGTTTCACCACCTACATTGAAAAATTGCATGGGGTCAAAGCCAAGGTGACAAGAGGGTTTGTCAAAAATTACAATAAGGGGTCAGTTACCCTTATTGAAAGGGAAATTGCAGTTAATAAGGATCTCATTGCTGAAGTTACTAGTCTCTCAACTGATGGGGAAAAGTTTTACAAAGATAGAAAATTCTCTGAGAAGGCATTTAATCTTTCCCGAAAGAGAAGATGGAGAAGAAAGACTTGGTGAGCGACAAGACTACTAGCTATAGCACTACAAAGATTAAGACTATTTGGGGCGATGTCCTGAAGGTGCTTATGGAGTATGTCACTCTTGATGGATGATACACTAGAGCCTTTGCTGACCACTTTGTGCTCCTCAACCACTTTCAGCACAAGGTGAAAATATGTATTTCCCCTTCTTCCTTGCATCCTCGCTGAATGCTAGTCTTGTTGAACATAAGGATCCTATCAAAAACCCTATTTTGCATGAAGGTTTAATGCTTCTTATTTTTTGAACATGTTAAATCTTTGTCGCCTATGTCTTCCTCCCCCCTAAGGTTAATATTGACTCAGATGATTCTCATTCCTTGAAGGACGATTACAATACTGATACTGATGATGATGATTTTTCTCCTTCTATGTCCCCCCCAAAATCTATGGGTAAAGCCATTGTTGTTAAAAGCCCTAAATCTAAAAAACATCATAGCTCTAGAGCTCCCCTCCCCCTATCCAGAATCTTCACTTGGGCCTTAAGTTCACTGGTGTTTTGGTTGATAACCCTCTGAGCTAGGGAAAGCTTCCCTCTCCTTCGACTTCTAATGAATCCCCTCCTGACCAAAATATTGAGTCGTTTGTTAGGGGTCCTGTTGAACAATATATTTGAACTTAAAAATCTTCCAAAAGGTGTGAAAGCTAACAGATCATCGGCCAAAAATATCATGTCAAGCATCTCAAAATGAGTTTCACCGAAAGAATAGTTTCATCGAAATAAAACATAAAGTGTAAAACACTAAGTTAAGATGTCTTCGGCAAAATATCTCTTTCGGTAAATGAAGGAAGCCACTCATCGATATTCCAGTTTCATCGAAAAGTGAAAGGCCAACAAAAGGTGAAGTTGAGGAAATAAAATTGCCGAGGAAACTTAAAAAACTTTCACCGAAAAACAAATCTTATCGATAATAATATGTTGATAAAAACAGAGGGATTTCATCGATAAAAGAAGGACATCGAAGAAAAAAGGATTTCGGAGGGCTCGTGTGAACTTTCACCGAAGTATAAAACTCATCGAAAAAGATTTCATCGAGGAGAGGATGATTTCGAGGAGACTAGAAGATGGTTTTTTGACAAGGGCCATTCATCGATGAGGTGATATCGAGGAAAATGAACTTTCGATGAAATATTAAAGCATTCAAATGACGACAAGGGTTTCATCGAAAACTCGATTTACAATCATTTCAGCTGAACAGTACTTCCCGTGAAGGAATTAAAGGCTCAAGTTGAGGATAACACATCTGCAATTAAGTTTAAACATTTGAGTAGCCATTGTAAACACAGAGACATTAACTATTGCACAAGTTGCCCACACAGTTACAGCTGAATTGATCAAATTTTCATAAGAACCAGATTGTTGCCAAAAGACAGAAAGTTACAAGGAGTTAGTTGAAGTTCGTAAACAACAGTCAGAAGAGCTCAACAATTCTCCAAGTAAGTGTGATATCTCACATTGATTGAAATTATGGAACCATCTTCTTCTTCTAAAAAGAGTAAGAAAGGAAAGGAATTGAACCCTAAAGAGAAACCCAAATGACAGAAAAAGGAGGGTAGAACTTTAGCTCAGGATTTGCTAGACCAGTGCTCGATATCTAGTGTGAGGTCCAAAAAAATCAAAAGTGAAGAGGAAGGGTTGGAAGATAGATTTGAACATCTAGGAGACATATGGACTAAAATCAGAGGACATGAGTTGTTCTTATTTGGTTACAAGAGAAGGGATGCTCCTGAACCCATGAGTAACCTGTGGAAGAAGAATTTAGGGAAATTGGCAGTTCTGAATATATTTGTGGATGTCGAATTAATGAAAGCCCTAGTAGATTGTTATGATCCAAAAACCAAAACCATATGTGACTACTGAGGGAATCCTATGGTGGTAATTAACAAACAGACCATTGATATGGTGTTTGATCTAGACTGGGATGTAGAAGAGAAAATTGACATACAGAAACTGTCGCAAGAGTTCTTCAATTTAGAGGACATCTATAGGACATGGAGGCTACCCATTCACTGGCCAAAAGTGGGAAAGTCCTTAGTTCCTCTCAGTAAAAATGACAAGGTGCCTTTTGATGTCAATCAATTCCATCCATATTTCAAGTATACATACTATGTTGCAGCCCAAGTATTAGGCTTAGAGGCTCATCCTCTCATGGATATTGGGGTTATGGTTCTATGTGCTGATCTACAATCCAAAGACCCTAGGCCATTTGACTATGCCACTTATGTTGCAAAAGCCCTAAATCATGGGTTGGAGAAGTTAAAGGAGACCTTGTAAATGTTCATTTCTCATTGTATTCCTTATTAATGCACATTATTCTTTATTGTGGACAAGAATTCAATTTCTGGTCAGACGATTTTAGCATCAGAGCTTATGATAAAAATG